>NW_027192764.1:600000-759000 GCF_949987515.2 Delphinus delphis | reverse complement strand
CAACTTCTTTATCCATTTTTCACTTTCTGCGATGTTGAACTTGTATTGTAAACGAGGTTCTTGTAAACAGAGCCGTTCCAAACTTTGGGGTGGCTGTGTCTTTTTGATTTTAATTTCCCTAAGCTATAGGACCATAAGTGGAAGTGCCCTAGGTTCTGTTGCTTTGTTTTTTAGATGTTTCAGGAAACACCATACACTTCTCCCGAGTGGTTGTTGGCAATTTACATCCCGCCCATCAGCATAACAAGGCTCCCAGTTCTCCATGGCCTGTCCTGCCTTTCTGGATTTTACACTTTTTTCAGATGGCCCTTTTGACCGGGGGGAAGTGAGACTTCATTGTAGTGCAGATTTCCTTTGCAAGCTTGCTTGGTTGGCCAAAAAGGGCGTATGCGTTTTTTCCTGAATATATTCAGGAAAAAACGCATACGCCCTTTTTGGCCAAGTGCATCATTGTGGACGTTCTGCCTCTTTTCCTATGCTTTCAATGCAATTCCAGTCTACCTCCTGAAATCGGTTTCCTGCAATTCTGCCCCGCTTTCAAGTCCTCTTGGCAGCCTTACTTCAGTCTATTTTTGGACGATAGCTGTCATTTATAACTCTGCAGGTTTGTGAATTACAGTGCCCCTGAGCTCCTTTCTTCAACTCGCTTTCTTGTGACCTGGCCGCAACACCGCAGGATGGCTTCAGGCCCTAATCTGGTTCCGGCACGGCACGCTGAGCCTTTGGTTATTTCCTCTTCCTGGTGGGAAATGAGAGTTAAATTTGCCCATCCAGACACCTCCAGCTAACCTCTCATTGGTTCTCGCTATTCCTGTTCATCTTCCGCAGAAATTGCAAACTGGGCCAAACAGGAGGTTAAAGGGACTGACTCTCCAAGTGGGGAGAGTGTTAGTAAAACGTCTGGAATGTTGCACCCGAGTACTAGGGGAGGAAAACTGAGACATATTTGAACACGTCTCCCGTTCACATGGTTGATCATACTTGGGTTCCACATGTATGTTTTAGCTGAAGGAAGAATACCTTAAACCTGGAGAGTTAAGACCCGTGTAATGGGTACCATGCAATATGACTTCAAAGGGTCTTCATTTGCTCACCGAACCTCTCCAATCCTATCACTGCTGCGTTTATGCCCCTGTACACATGCTTGATTCTCTTTCGGAGACATAGCAATCCATAGGTTTTAAGATACTTACTAGTCAGGTACATTCTTAGGCGTTTAATATGCGGTGTTGAGTCCATTTCGTTGAGCAAGGAGTAGCTCTTGTCTATTCCATATTTGGCTTAAGGAACTTTATCTGTGCTCATTTCAATCTCTGGTTTTATGCAGCACCCCAACTCACCTTTACCCTTAAGCAAGCATAAGTTGGTTTTCTAAATTTGAGACCCTGTTCTGTTCTGTAATTCAGTTCCTGTGTAGCCAAGTTTCCATTCCGTGTATTACTGATATCTTATGATGTTTCTTTTTCTGTGTGACTTATTTCAGTTAGAATCATCATACCTGAATCCACTCATTGTGCTGCTAAGGGCCTGATGACACAGATTTCATTGCTGAGTGATATTGCTTTGTAAGTAAATACCACAACTTCTTTATCCATTTTTCACTTTCTGCGATGTTGAACTTGTACTGTAAACGAGGTTCTTGTAAACAGAGCCGTTCCAAACTTTGGGGTGGCTGTGTCTTTTTGATTTTAATTTCCCTAAGCTATAGGACCATAAGTGGCAGTGCCCTAGGCTCTGTTGCTTTGTTTTTTAGATGTTTCAGGAAACACCATACACTTCTCCCGAGTGTCTGTTGGCAATTTACATCCCGCCCATCAGCATAACAAGGCTCCCAGTTCTCCATGGCCTGTCCTGCCTTTCTGGATTTTACACTTTTTTCAGATGGCCCTTTTGACCGGGGGGAAGTGAGACTTCATTGTAGTGCAGATTTCCTTTGCAAGCTTGCTTGGTTGGCCAAAAAGGGCGTATGCGTTTTTTCCTGAATATATTCAGGAAAAAACGCATACGCCCTTTTTGGCCAAGTGCATCATTGTGGACGTTCTGCCTCTTTTCCTATGCTTTCAATGCAATTCCAGTCTACCTCCTGAAATCGGTTTCCTGCAATTCTGCCCCGCTTACAAGTCCTCTTGGCAGCCTTACTTCAGTCTATTTTTGGACGATAGCTGTCATTTATAACTCTGCAGGTTTGTGAATTACAGTGCCCCTGAGCTCCTTTCTTCAACTCGCTTTCTTGTGACCTGGCCGCAACACCGCAGGATGGCTTCAGGCCTTAATCTGGTTCCGGCACGGCATGCTGAGCCTTTTGTTAATGCCTCTTCCTGGTGGGAAATGAGAGTTAACTTTGCCCGTCCAGACACCTCCAGCTAGTCTCTCATTGGTTCTCGCTATTCCTGTTCATCTTCCGCAGAAATTGCAAACTGGGCCAAACAGGAGGTTAAAGGGACTGACTCTCCAAGTCGGGGGAGTGATAGTAAAGTGTCTGGAATGTTGCACCCGAGTACTAGGGGAGGAAAACTGAGACATGTTTGAACACATCTCCCGATCACATGGTTGATCATACTCTAGGTTCCACATGCATGTTTTAGCTGAAGGAAGAATACCTTAAACCTGGGTAGTTGAAACCCGTGGAATGGGTACCATGCAATATGACTTCAAAGGGTCTTCATTTGCTCACCGAACCTCTCCAATCCTATCACTGCTGCGTTTATGGCCCTGTACACATGCTTGATTCTCTTTCGGAGACATAGCAATCCATAGGTTTTAAGATACTTACTAGTCAGGAACATTCTTAGGCGTTTAATATGGGGTGTTGAGTCCATTTCGTTGAGCAAGGAGTAGCTCTTGTCTATTCCATATTTGGCTTAAGGAACTTTATCTGTGCTCATTGCAATCTCTGGTTTTATGCAGCACCCCAACTCACCTTTACCCTTAAGCAAGCATAAGTTGGTTTTCTAAATTTGAGACCCTGTTCTGTTCTGTAATTCAGTTCCTGTGTAGCCAAGTTTACATTCCGTGTATTACTGATATCTTATGATGTTTCTTTTTCTGTGTGACTTATTTCAGTTAGAATCATCATACCTGAATCCACTCATTGTGCTGCTAAGGGCCTGATGACACAGATTTCATTGCTGAGTGATATTGCTTTGTAAGTAAATACCACAACTTCTTTATCCATTTTTCACTTTCTGCGATGTTGAAGTTGTACTGTAAACGAGGTTCTTGTAAACAGAGCCGTTCCAAACTTTGGGGTGGCTGTGTCTTTTTGATTTTAATTTCCCTAAGCTATAGGACCATAAGTGGAAGTGCCCTAGGTTCTGTTGCTTTGTTTTTTAGATGTTTCAGGAAACACCATACACTTCTCCCGAGTGGTTGTTGGCAATTTACATCCCGCCCATCAGCATAACAAGGCTCCCAGTTCTCCATGGCCTGTCCTGCTTTTCTGGATTTTACACTTTTTTCAGATGGCCCTTTTGACCGGGGGGAAGTGAGACTTCATTGTAGTGCAGATTTCCTTTGCAAGCTTGCTTGGTTGGCCAAAAAGGGCGTATGCGTTTTTTCCTGAATATATTCAGGAAAAAACGCATACGCCCTTTTTGGCCAAGTGCATCATTGTGGACGTTCTGCCTCTTTTCCTATGCTTTCAATGCAATTCCAGTCTACCTCCTGAAATCGGTTTCCTGCAATTCTGCCCCGCTTTCAAGTCCTCTTGGCAGCCTTACTTCAGTCTATTTTGGATGATAGCTGTCATTTATAACTCTGCAGGTTTGTGAATTACAGTGCCCCTGAGCTCCTTTCTTCAACTTGCTTTCTTGTGACCTGGCCGCAACACCGCAGGATGGCTTCAGGCCCTAATCTGGTTCCGGCACGGCACGCTGAGCCTTTGGTTATTTCCTCTTCCTGGTGGGAAATGAGAGTTAAATTTGCCCATCCAGACACCTCCAGCTAACCTCTCATTGGTTCTCGCTATTCCTGTTCATCTTCCGCAGAAATTGCAAACTGGGCCAAACAGGAGGTTAAAGGGTCTGACTCTCCAAGTGGGGAGAGTGTTAGTAAAACGTCTGGAATGTTGCACCCGAGTAATAGGGGAGGAAAACTGAGACATATTTGAACACGTCTCCCGTTCACATGGTTGATCATACTTGGGTTCCACATGCATGTTTTAGCTGAAGGAAGAATACCTTAAACCTGGAGAGTTAAGACCCGTGTAATGGGTACCATGCAATATGACTTCAAAGGGTCTTCATTTGCTCACCGAACCTCTCCAATCCTATCACTGCTGCGTTTATGCCCCTGTACACATGCTTGATTCTCTTTCGGAGACATAGCAATCCATAGGTTTTAAGATACTTACTAGTCAGGTACATTCTTAGGCGTTTAATATGCGGTGTTGAGTCCATTTCGTTGAGCAAGGAGTAGCTCTTGTCTATTCCATATTTGGCTTAAGGAACTTTATCTGTGCTCATTTCAATCTCTGGTTTTATGCAGCACCCCAACTCACCTTTACCCTTAAGCAAGAATAAGTTGGTTTTCTAAATTTGAGACCCTGTTCTGTTCTGTAATTCAGTTCCTGTGTAGCCAAGTTTACATTCCGTGTATTACTGATATCTTATGATGTTTCTTTTTCTGTGTGACTTATTTCAGTTAGAATCATCATACCTGAATCCACTCATTGTGCTGCTAAGGGCCTGATGACACAGATTTCATTGCTGAGTGATATTGCTTTGTAAGTAAATACCACAACTTCTTTATCCATTTTTCACTTTCTGCGATGTTGAACTTGTACTGTAAACGAGGTTCTTGTAAACAGAGCCGTTCCAAACTTTGGGGTGGCTGTGTCTTTTTGATTTTAATTTCCCTAAGCTATAGGACCATAAGTGGCAGTGCCCTAGGCTCTGTTGCTTTGTTTTTTAGATGTTTCAGGAAACACCATACACTTCTCCCGAGTGTCTGTTCGCAATTTACATCCCGCCCATCAGCATAACAAGGCTCCCAGTTCTCCATGGCCTGTCCTGCCTTTCTGGAGTTTACACTTTTTTCAGATGGCCCTTTTGACCGGGGGGAAGTGAGACTTCATTGTAGTGCAGATTTCCTTTGCAAGCTTGCTTGGTTGGCCAAAAAGGGCGTATGCGTTTTTTCCTGAATATATTCAGGAAAAAACGCATACGCCCTTTTTGGCCAAGTGCATCATTGTGGACGTTCTGCCTCTTTTCCTATGCTTTCAATGCAATTCCAGTCTACCTCCTGAAATCGGTTTCCTGCAATTCTGCCCCGTTTCAAGTCCTCTTGGCAGCCTTACTTCAGTCTATTTTTGGACGATAGCTGTCATTTATAACTCTGCAGGTTTGTGAATTACAGTGCCCCTGAGCTCCTTTCTTCAACTCGCTTTCTTTTGAGCTGGCGGCAACACCGCAGGATGGCTTCAGGCCCTAATCTGGTTCCGGTACGGCACACTGAGCCTTTGGTTAATTCCTCTTCCTGTTGGGAAATGAGAGTTAAATTTGCCCGTCCAGACACCTCCAGCTAGCCTCTCATTGGTTCTCGCTATTCCTGTTCATCTTCCGCAGAAATTGCAAACTGTGCCAAACAGGAGGTTAAAGGCGCTGACTCTCCAAGTGGGGAGAGTGTTAGTAAAGCGTCTGGAATGTTGCACCCGAGTACCAGGGGAGGAAAACTGAGACATATTTGAACACGTCTCCCGATCACATGGTTGATCATACTCTGGGTTCCACATGCATGTTTTAGCTGAAGGAAGAATACCTAAAACCTGGGTAGTTGAAACCCGTGGAATGGGTACCATGCAGTATGACTTCAAAGGGTCTTCATTTGCTCACCGAACCTCTCCCATCCTATCACTGCTGCGTTTATGCCCCTGTACACATGCTTGATTCTCTTTCGGAGACATAGCAATCCATAGGTTTTAAGATACTTACTAGTCAGGTACATTCTTAGGCGTTTAATATGTGGTGTTGACTCCATTTCGTTGAGCAAGGAGTAGCTCTTGTCTATTCCATATTTGGCTTAAGGAACATTATCTGTGCTCATTTCAATCTCTGGTTTTATGCAGCAACCCAACTCACCTTTCCCCTTAAGCAAGCATAAGTTGGTTTTCTAAATTTGAGAACCTGTTCTGTTTTGGAATTCAGTTCCTGTGTAGCCAAGTTTACATTCCGTGTATTAGTGATATCTTATGATGTTTCTTTTTCTGTGTGTCTTATTTCAGTTAGAATCATCGTACCTCAATCTACTCATTATGCTGCTACGGGCCTGATGACATAGATTTCATTGCTGAGTGATACTGCATTGTACGTAAGTACCACAAGTTCTTTATCCATTTTTCACTTTCTGTGATGTTGAACTTGTACTGTAAACGAGGTTCTTGTAAACAGAGCCGTTCCAAACTTTGGGGTGGCTGTGTCTTTTTGATTTTAATTTCCCTAAGCTATAGGACCATAAGTGGAAGTGCCCTAGGCTCTGTTGCTTTGTTTTTTAGATGTTTCAGGAAACACCATACACTTCTCCCAAGTGTCTGTTGGCAATTTACATCCCGCCCATCAGCATAACAAGGCTCCCAGTTCTCAATGGCCTGTTGCCTTTCTGGATTTTACACTTTTTTCAGATGGCCCTTTTGACCGGGGGGAAGTGAGACTTCATTGTAGTGCAGATTTCCTTTGCAAGCTTGCTTGGTTGGCCAAAAAGGGCGTATGCGTTTTTTCCTGAATATATTCAGGAAAAAACGCATACGCCCTTTTTGGCCAAGTGCATCATTGTGGACGTTCTGCCTCTTTTCCTATGCTTTCAATGCAATTCCAGTCTACCTCCTGAAATCGGTTTCCTGCAATTCTGCCCCGCTTTCAAGTCCTCTTGGCAGCCTTACGTCAGTCTATTTTTGGACGATAGCTGTCATTTATAACTCTGCAGGTTTGTGAATTACAGTGCCCCTGAGCTCCTTTCTTCAACTCGCTTTCTTGTGACCTGGCCGCAACACCGCAGGATGGCTTCAGGCCCTAATCTGGTTCCGGCCCGGCATGCTGAGCCTTTGGTTAATTCCTCTTCCTGGTGGGAAATGAGAGTTAAATTTGCCCGTCCAGACACCTCCAGCTAGCCTCTCATTGGTTCTCGCTATTCCTGTTCATCTTCCGCAGAAATTGCAAACTGGGCCAAACAGGAGTTTAAAGGGACTGACTCTCCAAGTGGGGAGAGTGTTAGTAAAGCGTCTGGAATGTTGCACCCGAGTACCAGGGGAGGAAAACTGAGACATATTTGAACACGTCTCCCGATCACATGGTTGATCATACTCTAGGTTCCACATGCATGTTATAGCTGAAGGAAGAATACCTTAAACCTGGGTAGTTGAAACCTGTGGAATGGGTACCATGCAATATGACTTCAAAGGGTCTTCATTTGCTCACCGAACCTCTCCAATCCTATCACTGCTGCGTTTATGCCCCTGTACACATGCTTGATTCTCTTTCGGAGACATAGCAATCCATAGGTTTTAAGATACTTACTAGTCAGGTACATTCTTAGGCGTTTAATATGGGGTGTTGAGTCCATTTCTTTGAGCAAGGAGTAGCTCTTGTCTATTCCATATTTGGCTTAAGGAACTTTATCTGTGCTCATTTCAATCTCTGGTTTTATGCAGCACCCCAACTCACCTTTACCCTTAAGCAAGAATAAGTTGGTTTTCTAAATTTGAGACCCTGTTCTGTTCTGTAATTCAGTTCCTGTGTAGCCAAGTTTACATTCCGTGTATTAGTGATATCTTATGATGTTTCTTTTTCTGTGTGACTTATTTCAGTTAGAATCATCATACCTGAATCCACTCATTGTGCTGCTAAGGGCCTGATGACACAGATTTCATTGCTGAGTGATATTGCTTTGTAAGTAAATACCACAAGTTCTTTATCCATTTTTCACTTTCTGCGATGTTGAACTTGTACTGTAAACGAGGTTCTTGTAAACAGAGCCGTTCCAAACTTTGGGGTGGCTGTGTCTTTTTGATTTTAATTTCCCTAAGCTATAGGACCATAAGTGGAAGTGCCCTAGGTTCTGTTGCTTTGTTTTTTAGATGTTTCAGGAAACACCATACACTTCTCCCGAGTGGTTGTTGGCAATTTACATCCCGCCCATCAGCATAACAAGGCTCCCAGTTCTCCATGGCCTGTCCTGCCTTTCTGGATTTTACACTTTTTTCAGATGGCCCTTTTGACCGGGGGGAAGTGAGACTTCATTGTAGTGCAGATTTCCTTTGCAAGCTTGCTTGGTTGGCCAAAAAGGGCGTATGCGTTTTTTCCTGAATATATTCAGGAAAAAATGCATACGCCCTTTTTGGCCAAGTGCATCATTGTGGACGTTCTGCCTCTTTTCCTATGCTTTCAATGCAATTCCAGTCTACCTCCTGAAATCGGTTTCCTGCAATTCTGCCCCGCTTTCAAGTCCTCTTGGCAGCCTTACTTCAGTCTATTTTTGGACGATACCTGTCATTTATAACTCTGCAGGTTTGTGAATTACAGTGCCCCTGAGCTCCTTTCTTCAACTCGCTTTCTTGTCACCTGGCCGCAACACCGCAGGATGGCTTCAGGCCCTAATCTGGTTCCGGCACGGCACACTGAGCCTTTAGTTATTTCCTCTTCCTGGTGGGAAATGAGAGTTAAATTTGCCCATCCAGACACCTCCAGCTAACCTCTCATTGGTTCTCGCTATTCCTGTTCATCTTCCGCAGAAATTGCAAACTGGGCCAAACAGGAGGTTAAAGGGACTGACTCTCCAAGTGGGGAGAGTGTTAGTAAAACGTCTGGAATGTTGCACCCGAGTACTAGGGGAGGAAAACTGAGACATATTTGAACACGTCTCCCGTTCACATGGTTGATCATACTTGGGTTCCACATGTATGTTTTAGCTGAAGGAAGAATACCTTAAACCTGGAGAGTTAAGACCCGTGTAATGGGTACCATGCAATATGACTTCAAAGGGTCTTCATTTGCTCACCGAACCTCTCCAATCCTATCACTGCTGCGTTTATGCCCCTGTACACATGCTTGATTCTCTTTCGGAGACATAGCAATCCATAGGTTTTAAGATACTTACTAGTCAGGTACATTCTTAGGCGTTTAATATGCGGTGTTGAGTCCATTTCGTTGAGCAAGGAGTAGCTCTTGTCTATTCCATATTTGGCTTAAGGAACTTTATCTGTGCTCATTTCAATCTCTGGTTTTATGCAGCACCCCAACTCACCTTTACCCTTAAGCAAGCATAAGTTGGTTTTCTAAATTTGAGACCCTGTTCTGTTCTGTAATTCAGTTCCTGTGTAGCCAAGTTTCCATTCCGTGTATTACTGATATCTTATGATGTTTCTTTTTCTGTGTGACTTATTTCAGTTAGAATCATCATACCTGAATCCACTCATTGTGCTGCTAAGGGCCTGATGACACAGATTTCATTGCTGAGTGATATTGCTTTGTAAGTAAATACCACAACTTCTTTATCCATTTTTCACTTTCTGCGATGTTGAACTTGTACTGTAAACGAGGTTCTTGTAAACAGAGCCGTTCCAAACTTTGGGGTGGCTGTGTCTTTTTGATTTTAATTTCCCTAATCTATAGGACCATAAGTGGCAGTGCCCTAGGCTCTGTTGCTTTGTTTTTTCGATGTTTCAGGAAACACCATACACTTCTCCCGAGTGTCTGTTGGCAATTTACATCCCGCCCATCAGCATAACAAGGCTCCCAGTTCTCCATGGCCTGTCCTGCCTTTCTGGATTTTACACTTTTTTCAGATGGCCCTTTTGACCGGGGGGAAGTGAGACTTCATTGTAGTGCAGATTTCCTTTGCAAGCTTGCTTGGTTGGCCAAAAAGGGCGTATGCGTTTTTTCCTGAATATATTCAGGAAAAAACGCATACGCCCTTTTTGGCCAAGTGCATCATTGTGGACGTTCTGCCTCTTTTCCTATGCTTTCAATGCAATTCCAGTCTACCTCCTGAAATCGGTTTCCTGCAATTCTGCCCCGCTTTCAAGTCCTCTTGGCAGCCTTACTTCCGTCTATTTTTGGACGATAGCTGTCATTTATAACTCTGCAGGTTTGTGAATTACAGTGCCCCTGAGCTCCTTTCTTCAACTCGCTTTCTTGTGACCTGGCCGCAACACCGCAGGATGGCTTCAGGCCCTAATCTGGTTCCGGCACGGCATGCTGAGCCTTTTGTTAATGCCTCTTCCTGGTGGGAAATGAGAGTTAAATTTGCCCGTCCAGACACCTCCAGCTAGCCTCTCATTGGTTCTCGCTATTCCTGTTCATCTTCCGCAGAAATTGCAAACTGGGCCAAAGAGGAGGTTAAAGGCGCTGACTCTCCAAGTGGGGAGAGTGTTAGTAAAGCGTCTGGAATGTTGCACCCGAGTACCAGGGTACGAAAACTGAGACATATTTGAACACGTCTCCCGATCACATGGTTGATCATACTCTGGGTTCCACATGCATGTTTTAGCTGAAGGAAGAATACCTTAAACCTGGGTAGTTGAAACCCGTGGAATGGGTACCATGCAATATGACTTCAAAGGGTCTTCATTTGCTCACCGAACCTCTCCAATCCTATCACTGCTGCGTTTATGCCCCTGTACACATCCTTGATTCTCTTTCGGAGAGATAGCAATCCATAGGTTTTAAGATACTTACTAGTCAGGTACATTCTTAGGCGTTTAATATGGGGTGTTGAGTCCATTTCATTGAGCAAGGAGTAGCTCTTGTCTATTCCATATTTGGCTTAAGGAACTTTATCTGTGCTCATTTCAATCTCTGGTTTTATGCAGCACCCCAACTCACCTTTACCCTTAAGCAAGAATAAGTTGGTTTTCTAAATTTGAGACCCTGTTCTGTTCTGTAATTCAGTTCCTGTGTAGCCAAGTTTACATTCCGTGTATTACTGATATCTTATGATGTTTCTTTTTCTGTGTGACTTATTTCAGTTAGAATCATCATACCTGAATCCACTCATTGTGCTGCTAAGGGCCTGATGACACAGATTTCATTGCTGAGTGATATTGCTTTGTAAGTAAATACCACAACTTCTTTATCCATTTTTCACTTTCTGCGATGTTGAACTTGTACTGTAAACGAGGTTCTTGTAAACAGAGCCGTTCCAAACTTTGGGGTGGCTGTGTCTTTTTGATTTTAATTTCCCTAAGCTATAGGACCATAAGTGGCAGTGCCCTAGGCTCTGTTGCTTTGTTTTTTAGATGTTTCAGGAAACACCATACACTTCTCCCGAGTGTCTGTTCGCAATTTACATCCCGCCCATCAGCATAACAAGGCTCCCAGTTCTCCATGGCCTGTCCTGCCTTTCTGGAGTTTACACTTTTTTCAGATGGCCCTTTTGACCGGGGGGAAGTGAGACTTCATTGTAGTGCAGATTTCCTTTGCAAGCTTGCTTGGTTGGCCAAAAAGGGCGTATGCGTTTTTTCCTGAATATATTCAGGAAAAAACGCATACGCCCTTTTTGGCCAAGTGCATCATTGTGGACGTTCTGCCTCTTTTCCTATGCTTTCAATGCAATTCCAGTCTACCTCCTGAAATCGGTTTCCTGCAATTCTGCCCCGTTTCAAGTCCTCTTGGCAGCCTTACTTCAGTCTATTTTTGGACGATAGCTGTCATTTATAACTCTGCAGGTTTGTGAATTACAGTGCCCCTGAGCTCCTTTCTTCAACTCGCTTTCTTTTGAGCTGGCGGCAACACCGCAGGATGGCTTCAGGCCCTAATCTGGTTCCGGTACGGCACACTGAGCCTTTGGTTAATTCCTCTTCCTGTTGGGAAATGAGAGTTAAATTTGCCCGTCCAGACACCTCCAGCTAGCCTCTCATTGGTTCTCGCTATTCCTGTTCATCTTCCGCAGAAATTGCAAACTGTGCCAAACAGGAGGTTAAAGGCGCTGACTCTCCAAGTGGGGAGAGTGTTAGTAAAGCGTCTGGAATGTTGCACCCGAGTACCAGGGGAGGAAAACTGAGACATATTTGAACACGTCTCCCGATCACATGGTTGATCATACTCTGGGTTCCACATGCATGTTTTAGCTGAAGGAAGAATACCTAAAACCTGGGTAGTTGAAACCCGTGGAATGGGTACCATGCAGTATGACTTCAAAGGGTCTTCATTTGCTCACCGAACCTCTCCCATCCTATCACTGCTGCGTTTATGCCCCTGTACACATGCTTGATTCTCTTTCGGAGACATAGCAATCCATAGGTTTTAAGATACTTACTAGTCAGGTACATTCTTAGGCGTTTAATATGTGGTGTTGACTCCATTTCGTTGAGCAAGGAGTAGCTCTTGTCTATTCCATATTTGGCTTAAGGAACATTATCTGTGCTCATTTCAATCTCTGGTTTTATGCAGCAACCCAACTCACCTTTCCCCTTAAGCAAGCATAAGTTGGTTTTCTAAATTTGAGAACCTGTTCTGTTTTGGAATTCAGTTCCTGTGTAGCCAAGTTTACATTCCGTGTATTAGTGATATCTTATGATGTTTCTTTTTCTGTGTGTCTTATTTCAGTTAGAATCATCGTACCTCAATCTACTCATTATGCTGCTACGGGCCTGATGACATAGATTTCATTGCTGAGTGATACTGCATTGTACGTAAGTACCACAAGTTCTTTATCCATTTTTCACTTTCTGTGATGTTGAACTTGTACTGTAAACGAGGTTCTTGTAAACAGAGCCGTTCCAAACTTTGGGGTGGCTGTGTCTTTTTGATTTTAATTTCCCTAAGCTATAGGACCATAAGTGGAAGTGCCCTAGGCTCTGTTGCTTTGTTTTTTAGATGTTTCAGGAAACACCATACACTTCTCCCGAGTGTCTGTTGGCAATTTACATCCCGCCCATCAGCATAACAAGGCTCCCAGTTCTCAATGGCCTGTTGCCTTTCTGGATTTTACACTTTTTTCAGATGGCCCTTTTGACCGGGGGGAAGTGAGACTTCATTGTAGTGCAGATTTCCTTTGCAAGCTTGCTTGGTTGGCCAAAAAGGGCGTATGCGTTTTTTCCTGAATATATTCAGGAAAAAACGCATATGCCCTTTTTGGCCAAGTGCATCATTGTGGACGTTCTGCCTCTTTTCCTATGCTTTCAATGCAATTCCAGTCTACCTCCTGAAATCGGTTTCCTGCAATTCTGCCCCGCTTTCAAGTCCTCTTGGCAGCCTTACGTCAGTCTATTTTTGGACGATAGCTGTCATTTATAACTCTGCAGGTTTGTGAATTACAGTGCCCCTGAGCTCCTTTCTTCAACTCGCTTTCTTGTGACCTGGCCGCAACACCGCAGGATGGCTTCAGGCCCTAATCTGGTTCCGGCCCGGCATGCTGAGCCTTTGGTTAATTCCTCTTCCTGGTGGGAAATGAGAGTTAAATTTGCCCGTCCAGACACCTCCAGCTAGCCTCTCATTGGTTCTCGCTATTCCTGTTCATCTTCCGCAGAAATTGCAAACTGGGCCAAACAGGAGTTTAAAGGGACTGACTCTCCAAGTGGGGAGAGTGTTAGTAAAGCGTCTGGAATGTTGCACCCGAGTACCAGGGTACGAAAACTGAGACATATTTGAACACGTCTCCCGATCACATGGTTGATCATACTCTAGGTTCCACATGCATGTTATAGCTGAAGGAAGAATACCTTAAACCTGGGTAGTTGAAACCTGTGGAATGGGTACCATGCAATATGACTTCAAAGGGTCTTCATTTGCTCACCGAACCTCTCCAATCCTATCACTGCTGCGTTTATGCCCCTGTACACATGCTTGATTCTCTTTCGGAGACATAGCAATCCATAGGTTTTAAGATACTTACTAGTCAGGTACATTCTTAGGCGTTTAATATGGGGTGTTGAGTCCATTTCGTTGAGCAAGGAGTAGCTCTTGTCTATTCCATATTTGGCTTAAGGAACTTTATCTGTGCTCATTTCAATCTCTGGTTTTATGCAGCACCCCAACTCACCTTTACCCTTAAGCAAGCATAAGTTGGTTTTCTAAATTTGAGACCCTGTTCTGTTCTGTAATTCAGTTCCTGTGTAGCCAAGTTTCCATTCCGTGTATTACTGATATCTTATGATGTTTCTTTTTCTGTGTGACTTATTTCAGTTAGAATCATCATACCTGAATCCACTCATTGTGCTGCTAAGGGCCTGATGACACAGATTTCATTGCTGAGTGATATTGCTTTGTAAGTAAATACCACAACTTCTTTATCCATTTCTCACTTTCTGCGATTTTGAACTTGTACTGTAAACGAGGTTGTTGTAAACAGAGGCGTCCCAAACTTTGGGGTGGCTGTGTCTTTTTGATTTTAATTTCCCTAAGCTATAGGACCATAAGTGGCAGTGCCCTAGGCTCTGTTGCTTTGTTTTTTAGATGTTTCAGGAAACACCATACACTTCTCCCGAGTGGTTGTTGGCAATTTACATCCCGCCCATCAGCATAACAAGGCTCCCAGTTCTCCATGGCCTGTCCTGCCTTTCTGAATTTTACACTTTTTTCAGATGGCCCTTTTGACCGGGGGGAAGTGAGACTTCATTGTAGTGCAGATTTCCTTTCCAAGCTTGCTGGGTTGGC
This sequence comes from Delphinus delphis, assembly GCF_949987515.2. Taxonomy (NCBI): domain Eukaryota; kingdom Metazoa; phylum Chordata; class Mammalia; order Artiodactyla; family Delphinidae; genus Delphinus; species Delphinus delphis. The sequence continues at coordinate 744,415 of NW_027192764.1, read as the reverse complement.
CAAAAAGGGCGTATGCGTTTTTTCCTGAATATATTCAGGAAAAAACGCATACGCCCTTTTTGGCCAAGTGCATCATTGTGGACGTTCTGCCTCTTTTCCTATGCTTTCAATGCAATTCCAGTCTACCTCCTGAAATCGGTTTCCTGCAATTCTGCCCCGCTTTCAAGTCCTCTTGGCAGCCTTACTTCAGCATATTTTTGGACGATAGCTGTCGTTTATAACTCTGCAGGTTTGTGAATTACAGTGCCCCTGAGCTCCTTTCTTCAACTCGCTTTCTTTTGAGTTGGCCGCAACACCGCAGGATGGCTTCAGGTCCTAATCTGGTTCCGGTACGGCACGCTGAGCCTTTGGTTATTTCCTCTTCCTGGTGGGAAATGAGAGTTAAATTTGCCCGTCCAGACACCTCCAGCTAGCCTCTCATTGGTTCTCGCTATTCCTGTTCATCTTCCGCAGAAATTGCAAACTGGGCCAAACAGGAGGTTAAAGGCGCTGACTCTCCAAGTGGGGAGAGTGTTAGTAAAGCGTCTGGAATGTTGCACCCGAGTACCAGGGGAGGAAAACTGAGACATATTTGAACACGTCTCCCGTTCACAAGGTTGATCATACTTGGGTTCCACATGCATGTTTTAGCTGAAGGAAGAATACCTTAAACATGGGTAGTTGAGACCCGTGTAATGGGTACCATGCAATATGACTTCAAAGGGTCTTCATTTGCTCACCGAACCTCTCCAATCCTATCACTGCTGCGTTTATGCCCCTGTAAACATGCTTGATTCTCTTTTGGAGACATAGCAATCCATAGGTTTTACGATACTTACTAGTCAGGTACATTCTTAGGCGTTTAATATGCGGTGTTGAGTCCATTTCGTTGAGCAAGGAGTAGCTCTTGTCTATTCCATATTTGGCTTAAGGAACTTTATCTGTGCTCATTTCAATCTCTGGTTTTATGCAGCACCCCAACTCACCTTTACCCTTAAGCAAGAATAAGTTGGTTTTCTAAATTTGAGACCCTGTTCTGTTCTGTAATTCAGTTCCTGTGTAGCCAAGTTTACATTCCGTGTATTACTGATATCTTATGATGTTTCTTTTTCTGTGTGACTTATTTCAGTTAGAATCATCATACCTGAATCCACTCATTGTGCTGCTAAGGGCCTGATGACACAGATTTCATTGCTGAGTGATATTGCTTTGTAAGTAAATACCACAACTTCTTTATCCATTTTTCACTTTCTGCGATGTTGAAATTGTACTGTAAACGAGGTTCTTGTAAACAGAGCCATTCCAAACTTTGGGGTGGCTGTGTCTTTTTGATTTTAATTTCCCTAAGGTATAGGACCATAAGTGGAAGTGCCCTAGGCTCTGTTGCTTTGTTTTTTAGATGTTTCAGGAAACACCATACACTTCTCCTGAGTGGTTGTTGGCAATTTTCATCCCGCCCATCAGCATAACAAGGCTCCCATTTCTCCATGGCCTGACCTGTCTTTCTGGATTTTACACTTTTTTCAGATGGCCCTTTTGACCGGGGGGAAGTGAGACTTCATTGTAGTGCAGATTTCCTTTGCAAGCTTGCTTGGTTGGCCAAAAAGGGCGTATGCGTTTTTTCCTGAATATATTCAGGAAAAAACACATACGCCCTTTTTGGCCAAGTGCATCATTGTGGACCTTCTGCCTCTTTTCCTATGCTTTCAATGCAATTCCAGTCTACCTCCTGAAATCGGTTTCCTGCAATTCTGCCCCGCTTTCAAGTCCTCTTGGCAGCCTTACTTCAGTCTATTTTTGGACGATAGCTGTCATTTATAACTCTGCAGGTTTGTGAATTACAGTGCCCCTGAGCTCCTTTCTTCAACTCGCTTTCTTTTGAGCTGGCCGCAACACCGCAGGATGGCTTCAGGCCCTAATCTGGTTCCGGTACGGCACGCTGAGCCTTTGGTTAATTCCTCTTCCTGTTGGGAAATGAGAGTTAAATTTGCCCGTCCAGACACCTCCAGCTAGTCTCTCATTGGTTCTCGCTATTCCTGTTCATCTTCCGCAGAAATTGCAAACTGTGCCAAACAGGAGGTTAAAGGCGCTGACTCTCCAAGTGGGGAGAGTGTTAGTAAAGCGTCTGGAATGTTGCACCCGAGTACCAGGGGAGGAAAACTGAGACATATTTGAACACGTCTCCCGATCACATGGTTGATCATACTCTGTGTTCCACATGCATGTTATAGCTGAAGGAAGAATACCTAAAACCTGGGTAGTTGAAACCTGTGGAATGGGTACCATGCAATATGACTTCAAAGGGTCTTCATTTGCTCACCGAACCCCTCCAATCCTATCACTGCTGCGTTTATGCCCCTGTACACATGCTTGATTCTCTTTCGGAGACATAGCAATCCATAGGTTTTAAGATACTTACTAGTCAGGTACATTCTTAGGCGTTTAATATGCGGTGTTGAGTCCATTTCGTTGAGCAACGAGTAGCTCTTGTCTATTCCATATTTGGCGTAAGGAACTTTATCTGTGCTCATTTCAATCTCTGGTTTTATGCAGCACCCCAACTCACCTTTACCCTTAAGCAAGCATAAGTTGGTTTTCTAAATTTGAGACCCTGTTCTGTTTTGGAATGCAGTTCCTGTGTAGCCAAGTTTAATTCCGTGTATTAGTGATATCTTATGATGTTTCTTTTTCTGTGTGACTTATTTCAGTTAGAATCATCGTACCTGAATCCACTCATTGTGATGCTAAGGGCCTGATGACATAGATTTCATTGCTGAGTGATATTGCTTTGTAAGTAAATACCACAACTTCTTTATCCATTTCTCACTTTCTGCGATGTTGAACTTGTACTGTAAATGAGGTTGTTGTAAACAGAGGCGTCCCAAACTTTGGGGTGGCTGTGTCTTTTTGATTTTAATTTCCCTAAGCTATAGGACCATAAGTGGCAGTGCCCTAGGCTCTGTTGCTTTGTTTTTTAGATGTTTCAGGAAACACCATACACTTCTCCCGAGTGGTTGTTGGCAATTTACATCCCGCCCATCAGCATAACAAGGCTCCCAGTTCTCCATGGCCTGTCCTGCCTTTCTGAATTTTACACTTTTTTCAGATGGCCCTTTTGACCAGGGGGAAGTGAGACTTCATTGTAGTGCAGATTTCCTTTGCAAGCTTGCTGGGTTGGCCAAAAAGGGCGTATGCGTTTTTTCCTGAATATATTCAGGAAAAAACGCATACGCCCTTTTTGGCCAAGTGCATCATTGTGGACGTTCTGCCTCTTTTCCTATGCTTTCAATGCAATTCCAGTCTACCTCCTGAAATCGGTTTCCTGCAATTCTGCCCCGCTTTCAAGTCCTCTTGGCAGCCTTACTTCAGTATATTTTTGGACGATAGCTGTCATTTATAACTCTGCAGGTTTGTGAATTACAGTGCCCCTGAGCTCCTTTCTTCAACTCGCTTTCTTTTGAGTTGGCCGCAACACCACAGGATGGCTTCAGGTCCTAATCTGGTTCCGGTACGGCACGCTGAGCCTTTGGTTATTTCCTCTTCCTGGTGGGAAATGAGAGTTAAATTTGCCCGTCCAGACACCTCCAGCTAGCCTCTCATTGGTTCTCGCTATTCCTGTTCATCTTCCGCAGAAATTGCAAACTGGGCCAAACAGGAGGTTAAAGGCGCTGACTCTCCAAGTGGGGAGAGTGTTAGTAAAGCGTCTGGAATGTTGCACCCGAGTACCAGGGGAGGAAAACTGAGACATATTTGAACACGTCTCCCGATCACATGGTTGATCATACTCTAGGTTCCACATGCATGTTATAGCTGAAGGAAGAATACCTTAAACCTGGGTAGTTGAAACCTGTGGAATGGGTACCATGCAATATGACTTCAAAGGGTCTTCATTTGCTCACCGAACCTCTCCAATCCTATCACTGCTGCGTTTATGCCCCTGTACACATGCTTGATTCTCTTTCGGAGACATAGCAATCCATAGGTTTTAAGATACTTACTATTCAGGTACATTCTTAGGCGTTTAATATGGGGTGTTGAGTCCATTTCGTTGAGCAAGGAGTAGCTCTTGTCTATTCCATATTTGGCTTAAGGAACTTTATCTGTGCTCATTTCAATCTCTGGTTTTATGCAGCACCCCAACTCACCTTTACCCTTAAGCAAGAATAAGTTGGTTTTCTAAATTTGAGACCCTGTTCTGTTCTGTAATTCAGTTCCTGTGTAGCCAAGTTTACATTCCGTGTATTACTGATATCTTATGATGTTTCTTTTTCTGTGTGACTTATTTCAGTTAGAATCATCATACCTGAATCCACTCATTGTGCTGCTAAGGGCCTGATGACACAGATTTCATTGCTGAGTGATATTGCTTTGTAAGTAAATACCACAACTTCTTTATCCATTTTTCACTTTCTGCGATGTTGAACTTGTACTGTAAACGAGGTTCTTGTAAACAGAGCCGTTCCAAACTTTGGGGTGGCTGTGTCTTTTTGATTTTAATTTCCCTAAGCTATAGGACCATAAGTGGAAGTGCCCTAGGTTCTGTTGCTTTGTTTTTTAGATGTTTCAGGAAACACCATACACTTCTCCCGAGTGTTTGTTGGCAATTTACATCCCGCCCTTCAGCATAACAAGGCTCCCAGTTCTCCATGGCCTGTCCTGCCTTTCTGGATTTTACACTTTTTTCAGATGGCCCTTTTGACCGGGGGGAAGTGAGACTTCATTGTAGTGCAGATTTCCTTTGCAAGCTTGCTTGGTTGGCCAAAAAGGGCGTATGCGTTTTTTCCTGAATATATTCAGGAAAAAACGCATACGCCCTTTTTGGCCAAGTGCATCATTGTGGACATTCTGCCTCTTTTCCTATGCTTTCAATGCAATTCCAGTCTACCTCCTGAAATCGGTTTCCTGCAATTCTGCCCCGCTTTCAAGTCCTCTTGGCAGCCTTACTTCAGTCTATTTTTGGACGATAGCTGTCATTTATAACTCTGCAGGTTTGTGAATTACAGTGCCCCTGAGCTCCTTTCTTCAACTCGCTTTCTTTTGAGCTGGCCGCAACACCGCAGGATGGCTTCAGGCCCTAATCTGGTTCCGGTACGGCACGCTGAGCCTTTGGTTATTTCCTCTTCCTGTTGGGAAATGAGAGTTAAATTTGCCCGTCCAGACACCTCCAGCTAGTCTCTCATTGGTTCTCGCTATTCCTGTTCATCTTCCGCAGAAATTGCAAACTGTGCCAAACAGGAGGTTAAAGGCGCTGACTCTCCAAGTGGGGAGAGTGTTAGTAAAGCGTCTGGAATGTTGCACCCGAGTACCAGGGGAGGAAAACTGAGACATATTTGAACACGTCTCCCGATCACATGGTTGATCATACTCTGGGTTCCACATGCATGTTTTAGCTGAAGGAAGAATACCTAAAACCTGGGTAGTTGAAACCCGTGGAATGGGTACCATGCAATATGACTTCAAAGGGTCTTCATTTGCTCACCGAACCTCTCCAATCCTATCACTGCTGCGTTTATGCCCCTGTACACATGCTTGATTCTCTTTCGGAGACATAGCAATCCATAGGTTTTAAGATACTTACTAGTCAGGTACATTCTTAGACGTTTAATATGCAGTGTTGAGTCCATTTCGTTGAGCAACGAGTAGCGCTTGTCTATTCCATATTTGGCATAAGGAACTTTATCTGTGCTCATTTCAATCTCTGGTTTTATGCAGCACCCCAACTCACCTTTACCCTTAAGCAAGCATAAGTTGGTTTTCTAAATTTGAGACCCTGTTCTGTTTTGGAATGCAGTTCCTGTGTAGCCAAGTTTAATTCCGTGTATTAGTGATATCTTATGATGTTTCTTTTTCTGTGTGACTTATTTCAGTTAGAATCATCGTACCTGAATCCACTCATTGTGATGCTAAGGGCCTGATGACATAGATTTCATTGCTGAGTGATATTGCTTTGTAAGTAAATACCACAACTTCTTTATCCATTTCTCACTTTCTGCGATGTTGAACTTCTACTGTAAACGAGGTTGTTGTAAACAGAGGCGTCCCAAACTTTGGGGTGGCTGTGTCTTTTTGATTTTAATTTCCCTAAGCTATAGGACCATAAGTGGCAGTGCCCTAGGCTCTGTTACTTTGTTTTTTAGAAGTTTAAGGAAACACCATACACTTCTCCCGAGTGGTTGTTGGCAATTTACATCCCGCCCATCAGCATAACAAGGCTCCCAGTTCTCCATGGCCTGTCCTGCCTTTCTGGATTTTACACTTTTTTCAGATGGCCCTTTTGGCCGGGGGGAAGTGAGACTTCATTGTAGTGCAGATTTCCTTTGCAAGCTTGCTGGGTTGGCCAAAAAGGGCGTATGCGGTTTTTCCTGAATATATTCAGGAAAAAACGCATACGCCCTTTTTGGCCAAGTGCATCATTGTGGACGTTCTGCCTCTTTTCCTATGCTTTCAATGCAATTCCAGTCTACCTCCTGAAATCGGTTTCCTGCAATTCTGCCCCGCTTTCAAGTCCTCTTGGCAGCCTTACTTCAGTATATTTTTGGACGATAGCTGTCATTTATAACTCTGCAGGTTTGTGAATTACAGTGCCCCTGAGCTCCTTTCTTCAACTCGCTTTCTTTTGAGTTGGCCGCAACACCGCAGGATGGCTTCAGGTCCTAATCTGGTTCCGGTACGGCACGCTGAGCCTTTGGTTATTTCCTCTTCCTGGTGGGAAATGAGAGTTAAATTTGCCCGTCCAGACACCTCCAGCTAGCCTCTCATTGGTTCTCGCTATTCCTGTTCATCTTCCGCAGAAATTGCAAACTGGGCCAAACAGGAGGTTAAAGGCGCTGACTCTCCAAGTGGGGAGAGTGTTAGTAAAGCGTCTGGAATGTTGCACCCGAGTACCAGGGGAGGAAAACTGAGACATATTTGAACACGTCTCCCGTTCACATGGTTGATCATACTTGGGTTCCACATGCATGTTTTAGCTGAAGGAAGAATACCTTAAACCTGGAGAGTTGAGACCCGTGTAATGGGTACCATGCAATATGACTTCAAAGGGTCTTCATTTGCTCACCGAACCTCTCCAATCCTATCACTGCTGCGTTTATGCCCCTGTACACATGCTTGATTCTCTTTTGGAGACATAGCAATCCATAGGTTTTACGATACTTACTAGTCAGGTACATTCTTAGGCGTTTAATATGCGGTGTTGAGTCCATTTCGTTGAGCAAGGAGTAGCTCTTGTCTATTCCATATTTGACTTAAGGAACTTTATCTGTGCTCATTTCAATCTCTGGTTTTATGCAGCACCCCACCTCACCTTTACCCTTAAGCAAGCATAAGTTGGTTTTCTAAATTTGAGACCCTGTTCTGTTCTGTAATTCAGTTCCTGTGTAGCCAAGTTTACATTCCGTGTATTACTGATATCTTATGATGTTTCTTTTTCTGTGTGACTTATTTCAGTTAGAATCATCATACCTGAATCCACTCATTGTTCTGCTAAGGGCCTGATGACATAGATTTCATTGCTGAGTGATATTGCTTTGTAAGTAAATACCACAACTTCTTTATCCATTTTTCACTTTCTGCGATGTTGAACTTGTACTGTAAATGAGGTTCTTGTAAACAGAGGCGTCCCAAACTTTGGGGTGGCTGTGTCTTTTTGATTTTAATTTCCCTAAACTATAGGACCATAAGTGGCAGTGCCCTAGGCTCTGTTGCTTTGTGTTTTAGATGTTTCAGGAAACACCATACACTTCTCCCAAGAGGTTGTTGGCAATTTACATCCCGCCCATCAGCATAACAAGGCTCCCAGTTCTCCATGGCCTGTCCTGCCTTTCTGGATTTTACACTTTTTTCAGATGGCCCTTTTGACCGGGGGGAAGTGAGACTTCATTGTAGTGCAGATTTCCTTTGCAAGCTTGCTTGGTTGGCCAAAAAGGGCGTATGCGTTTTTTCCTGAATATATTCAGGAAAAAACCCATACGCCCTTTTTGGCCAAGTGCATCATTGTGGACGTTCTGCCTCTTTTCCTATGCTTTCAATGCAATTCCAGTCTACCTCCTGAAATCGGTTTCCTGCAATTCTGCCCCGCTTTCAAGTCCTCTTGGCAGCCTTACTTCAGTCTATTTTTGGACGATAGCTGTCATTTATAACTCTGCAGGTTTGTGAATTACAGTGCCCCTGAGCTCCTTTCTTCAACTCGCTTTCTTTTGAGATGGCCGCAACACCGCAGGATGGCTTCAGGCCCTAATCTGGTTCCGGTACGGCACGCAGAGCCTTTGGTTATTTCCTCTTCCTGTTGGGAAATGAGAGTTAAATTTGCCCGTCCAGACACCTCCAGCTAGCCTCTCATTGGTTCTCGCTATTCCTGTTCATCTTCCGCAGATATTGCAAACTGGGCCAAAGAGGAGGTTAAAGGCGCTGACTCTCCAAGTGGGGAGAGTGTTAGTAAAGCGTCTGGAATGTTGCACCCGAGTACCAGGGGAGGAAAACTGAGACATATTTGAACACGTCTCCTGATCACATGGTTGATCATACTCTGGGTTCCACATGCATGTTTTAGCTGAAGGAAGAATACCTAAAACCTGGGTAGTTGAAACCCGTGGAATGGGTACCATGCAATATGACTTCAAAGGGTCTTCATTTGCTCACCGAACCTCTCCAATCCTATCACTGCTGCGTTTATGCCCCTGTACACATCCTTGATTCTCTTTCGGCGAGATAGCAATCCATAGGTTTTAAGATACTTACTAGTCAGGTACATTCTTAGGCGTTTAATATGGGGTGTTGAGTCCATTTCATTGAGCAAGGACTAGCTCTTGTCTATTCCATATTTGGCTTAAGGAACTTTATCTGTGCTCATTTCAATCTCTGGTTTTATGCAGCACCCCAACTCACCTTTACCCTTAAGCAAGAATAAGTTGGTTTTCTAAATTTGAGACCCTGTTCTGTTCTGTAATTCAGTTGCTGTGTAGCCAAGTTTACATTCCGTGTATTACTGATATCTTATGATGTTTCTTTTTCTGTGTGACTTATTTCAGTTAGAATCATCATACCTGAATCCACTCATTGTGCTGCTAAGGGCCTGATGACACAGATTTCATTGCTGAGTGATATTGCTTTGTAAGTAAATACCACAACTTCTTTATCCATTTTTCACTTTCTGCGATGTTGAACTTGTACTGTACACGAGGTTCTTGTAAACAGAGCTGTTCCAAACTTTGGGGTGGCTGTGTCTTTTTGATTTTAATTTCCCTAAGCTATAGGACCATAAGTGGAAGTGCCCTAGGCTCTGTTGCTTTGTTTTTTCGATGTTTCAGGAAACACCATACACTTCTCCCGAGTGGCTGTTGGCAATTTACATCCCGCACATCAGCATAACAAGGCTCCCAGTTCTCCATGGCCTGTCCTGCCTTTCTGGATTTTACACTTTTTTCAGATGGCCCTTTTGACCGGGGGGAAGTGAGACTTCATTGTAGTGCAGATTTCCTTTGCAAGCTTGCTTGGTTGGCCAAAAAGGGAGTATGCGTTTTTTCCTGAATATATTCAGGAAAAAACGCATACGCCCTTTTTGGCCAAGTGCATCATTGTGGACGTTCTGCCTCTTTTCCTATGCTTTCAATGCAATTCCAGTCTACCTCCTGAAATCGGTTTCCTGCAATTCTGCCCCGCTTTCAAGTCCTCTTGGCAGCCTTACTTCAGTCTATTTTTGGACGATAGCTGTCATTTATAACTCTGCAGGTTTGTGAATTACAGTGCCCCTGAGCTCCTTTCTTCAACTCGCTTTCTTTAGAGCTGGCCGCAACACCACAGGATGGCTTCAGGCCCTAATCTGGTTCCGGCATGGCACGCTGAGCCTTTGGTTAATTCCTCTTCCTGCTGGGAAATGAGAGTTAAATTTGCCCGTCCAGACACCTCCAGCTAGCCTCTCATTGGTTCTCACTATTCCTGTTCATCTTCCGCAGAAATTGCAAACTGGGCCAAACAGGAGGTTAAAGGGACTGACTCTCCAAGTCGGGAGAGTGTTAGTAAAGCATCTGGAATGTTGCACCCGAGTACCAGGGTACGAAAACTGAGACATATTTGAACTCGTCTCCCGATCACATGGTTGATCATACTCTAGGTTCCACATGCATGTTTTAGCTGAAGGAAGAATACCTTAAACCTGGAGAGTTGAGACCCGTGTAATGGGTACCATGCAATATGACTTCAAAGGGTCTTCATTTGCTCACCGAACCTCTCCAATCCTATCACTGCTGCGTTTATGCCCCTGTACACATGCTTGATTCTCTTTCGGAGACATAGCAATCCCTAGGTTTTAAGATACTTACTAGTCAGGTACATTCTTAGGCGTTTAATATGCGGTGTTGTGTCCATTTCATTGAGCAAGGAGTAGCTCTTGTCTATTCCATATTTGGCTTAAGGAACTTTATCTGTGCTCATTTCAATCTCTGGTTTTATGCAGCACCCCAACTCACCTTTACCCTTAAGCAAGAATAAGTTGGTTTTCTAAATTTGAGACCCTGTTTTGTTGTGTAATTCAGTTGCTGTGTAGCCAAGTTTACATTCCGTGTATTACTGATATCTTATGATGTTTCTTTTTCTGTGTGACTTATTTCAGTTAGAATCATCATACCTGAATCCACTCATTGTGCTGCTAAGGGCCTGATGACACAGATTTCATTGCTGAGTGATATTGCTTTGTAAGTAAATACCACAACTTCTTTATCCATTTTTCACTTTCTGCGATGTTGAACTTGTACTGTAAACGAGGTTCTTGTAAACAGAGCCGTTCCAAACTTTGGGGTGGCTGTGTCTTTTTGATTTTAATTTCCCTAAGCTATAGGACCATAAGTGGAAGTGCCCTAGGTTCTGTTGCTTTGTTTTTTCGATGTTTCAGGAAACACCATACACTTCTCCCGAGTGGTTGTTGGCAATTTACATCCCGCCCTTCAGAATAACAAGGCTCCCAGTTCTCCATGGCCTGTCCTGCCTTTCTGGATTTTACACTTTTTTCAGATGGCCCTTTTGACCGGGGGGAAGTGAGACTTCATTGTAGTGCAGATTTCCTTTGCAAGCTTGCTTGGTTGGCCAAAAGGGGCGTATGCGTTTTTTCCTGAATATATTCAGGAAAAAACGCATACGCCCTTTTTGGCCAAGTGCATCATTGTGGACGTTCTGCCTCTTTTCCTATGCTTTCAATGCAATTCCAGTCTACCTCCTGAAATCGGTTTCCTGCAATTCTGCCCCGCTTTCAAGTCCTCTTGGCAGCCTTACTTCAGTCTATTTTTGGACGATAGCTGTCATTTATAACTCTGCAGGTTTGTGAATTACAGTGCCCCTGAGCTCCTTTCTTCAACTCGCTTTCTTTTGAGATGGCCGCAACACCGCAGGATGGCTTCAGGCCCTAATCTGGTTCTGGCACGGCACGCTGAGCCTTTGGTTAATTCCTCTTCCTGGTGGGAAATGAGAGTTAAATTTGCCCGTCCAGACACCTCCAGCTAGCCTCTCATTGGTTCTCGCTATTCCTGTTCATCTTCCGCAGAAATTGCAAACTGGGCCAAACAGGAGGTTAAAGAGACTGACTCTCCAAGTCGGGAGAGTGTTAGTAAAGCGTCTGGAATGTTGCACCCGAGTACAAGGGGAGGAAAACTGAGAGATATTTGAACACGTCTCCCGATCACATGGTTGATCATACTCTGGGTTCCACATGCATGTTTTAGCTGAAGGAAGAATACCTAAAACCTGGGTAGTTGAATCCCGTGGAATGGGTACCATGCAATGTGACTTCAAAGGGTCTTCATTTGCTCACCGAACCTCTCCAATCCTATCACTGCTTCGTTTATGCCCCTGTACACATGCTTGATTCTCTTTCGGAGACATAGCAATCTATAGGTTTTAAGATACTTACTAGTCAGGTACATTCTTAGGCGTTTAATATGCGGTGTTGAGTCCATTTCGTTGAGCAAGGAGTAGCTCTTGTCTATTCCATATTTGGCTTAAGGAACTTTATCTGTGCTCATTTCAATCTCTGGTTTTATGCAGCACCCCTACTCACCTTTCCCCTTAAGCAAGCATAAGTTGATTTTCTAAATTTGAGACCCTGTTCTTTTCTGTAATTCAGTTCCTGCGTAGCCAAGTTTACATTCCGTGTATTACTGATATCTTATGATGTTTCTTTTTCTGTGTGACTTATTTCAGTTAGAATCATCATACCTGAATCCACTCATTGTGCTGCTAAGGGCCTGATGACACAGATTTCATTGCTGAGTGATATTGCTTTGTAAGTAAATACCACAACTTCTTTATCCATTTTTCACTTTTTGCGATGTTGAACTTGTACTGTACACGAGGTTCTTGTAAACAGAGCTGTTCCAAACTTTGGGGTGGCTGTGTCTTTTTGATTTTAATTTCCCTAAGCTATAGGACCATAAGTGGAAGTGCCCTAGGCTCTGTTGCTTTGTTTTTTAGATGTTTCAGGAAACACCATACACTTCTCCCGAGTGGCTGTTGGCAATTTACATCCCGCCCATCAGCATAACAAGGCTCCCAGTTCTCCATGGCCTGTCCTGCCTTTCTGGATTTTACACTTTTTTCAGATGGCCCTTTTGACCGGGGGGAAGTGAGACTTCATTGTAGTGCAGATTTCCTTTGCAAGCTTGCTGGGATGGCCAAAAAGGGCGTATGCGTTTTTTCCTGAATATATTCAGGAAAAAACGCATACGCCCTTTTTGGCCAAGTGCATCATTGTGGACGTTCTGCCTCTTTTCCTATGCTTTCAATGCAATTCCAGTCTACCTCCTGAAATCGGTTTCCTGCAATTCTGCCCCGCTTTCAAGTCCTCTTGGCAGCCTTACTTCAGTCTATTTTTGGACGATAGCTGTCATTTATAACTCTGCAGGTTTGTGAATTACAGTGCCCCTGAGCTCCTTTCTTCAACTCGCTTTCTTTTGAGCTGGCCGTAACACCGCAGGATGGCTTCAGGCCCTAATCTGGTTCCGGCACGGCACGCTGAGCCTTTGGTTAATTCCTCTTCCTGCTGGGAAATGAGAGTTAAATTTGCCCGTCCAGACACCTCCAGCTAGCCTCTCATTGGTTCTCACTATTCCTGTTCATCTTCCGCAGAAATTGCAAACTGGGCCAAACAGGAGGTTAAAGGGACTGACTCTCCAAGTCGGGAGAGTGTTAGTAAAGCATCTGGAATGTTGCACCCGAGTACCAGGGTACGAAAACTGAGACATATTTGAACACGTCTCCCGATCACGTGGTTGATCATACTCTAGGTTCCACATGCATGTTTTAGCTGAAGGAAGAATACCTTAAACCTGGAGAGTTGAGACCCGTGTAATGGGTACCATGCAATATGACTTCAAAGGGTCTTCATTTGCTCACCGAACCTCTCCAATCCTATCACTGCTGCGTTTATGCCCCTGTACACATGCTTGATTCTCTTTCGGAGACATAGCAATCCCTAGGTTTTAAGATACTTACTAGTCAGGTACATTCTTAGGCGTTTAATATGCGGTGTTGTGTCCATTTCATTGAGCAAGGAGTAGCTCTTGTCTATTCCATATTTGGCTTAAGGAACTTTATCTGTGCTCATTTCAATCTCTGGTTTTATGCAGCACCCCAACTCACCTTTACCCTTAAGCAAGAATAAGTTGGTTTTCTAAATTTGAGACCCTGTTCTGTTCTGTAATTCAGTTGCTGTGTAGCCAAGTTTACATTCCGTGTATTACTGATATCTTATGATGTTTCTTTTTCTGTGTGACTTATTTCAGTTAGAATCATCATACCTGAATCCACTCATTGTGCTGCTAAGGGCCTTATGACACAGATTTCATTGCTGAGTGATATTGCTTTGTAAGTAAATACCACAACTTCTTTATCCATTTTTCACTTTCTGCGATGTTGAACTTGTACTGTAAACGATGTTCTTGTAAACAGAGCCGTTCCAAACTTTGGGGTGGCTGTGTCTTTTTGATTTTAATTTCCCTAAGCTATAGGACCATAAGTGGAAGTGCCCTAGGTTCTGTTGCTTTGTTTTTTAGATGTTTCAGGAAACACCATACACTTCTCCCGAGTGTTTGTTGGCAATTTACATCCCGCCCTTCAGCATAACAAGGCTCCCAGTTCTCCATGGCCTGTCCTGCCTTTCTGGATTTTACACTTTTTTCAGATGGCCCTTTTGACCGGGGGGAAGTGAGACTTCATTGTAGTGCAGATTTCCTTTGCAAGCTTGCTTGGTTGGCCAAAAGTGGCGTATGCGTTTTTTCCTGAATATATTCAGGAAAAAACGCATACGCCCTTTTTGGCCAAGTGCATCATTGTGGACGTTCTGCCTCTTTTCCTATGCTTTCAATGAAATTCCAGTCTACCTCCTGAAATCGGTTTCCTGCAATTCTGCCCCGCTTTCAAGTCCTCTTGGCAGCCTTACTTCAGTCTATTTTTGGACGATAGCTGTCATTTATAACTCTGCAGGTTTGTGAATTACAGTGCCCCTGAGCTCCTTTCTTCAACTCGCTTTCTTTTGAGATGGCCGCAACACCGCAGGATGGCTTCAGGCCCTAATCTGGTTCCGGCACGGCACGCTGAGCCTTTGGTTAATTCCTCTTCCTGGTGGGAAATGAGAGTTAAATTTGCCCGTCCAGACACCTCCAGCTAGCCTCTCATTGGTTCTCGCTATTCCTGTTCATCTTCCGCAGAAATTGCAAACTGGGCCAAACAGGAGGTTAAAGAGACTGACTCTCCAAGTTGGGAGAGTGTTAGTAAAGCGTCTGGAATGTTGCACCCGAGTACCAGGGGAGGAAAACTGAGAGATATTTGAACACGTCTCCCGATCACATGGTTGATCATACTCTGGGTTCCACATGCATGTTTTAGCTGAAGGAAGAATACCTAAAACCTGGGTAGTTGAAACCCGTGGAATGGGTACCATGCAATGTGACTTCAAAGGGTCTTCATTTGCTCACCGAACCTCTCCAATCCTATCACTGCTTCGTTTATGCCCCTGTACACATGCTTGATTCTCTTTCGGAGACATAGCAATCTATAGGTTTTAAGATACTTACTAGTCAGTACATTCTTAGGCGTTTAATATGCGGTGTTGAGTCCATTTCATTGAGCAAGGAGTAGCTCTTGTCTATTCCATATTTGGCTTAAGGAACTTTATCTGTGCTCATTTCAATCTCTGGTTTTATGCAGCACCCCAACTCACCTTTCCCCTTAAGCAAGCATAAGTTGGTTTTCTAAATTTGAGACCCTGTTCTTTTCTGTAATTCAGTTGCTGTGTAGCCAAGTTTACATTCCGTGTATTACTGATATCTTATGATGTTTCTTTTTCTGTGTGACTTATTTCAGTTAGAATCATCATACCTGAATCCACTCATTGTGCTGCTAAGGGCCTGATGACACAGATTTCATTGCTGAGTGATATTGCTTTGTAAGTAAATACCACAACTTCTTTATCCATTTTTCACTTTCTGCGATGTTGAATTTGTACTGTAAACCAGGTTCTTGTAAACAGAGGCGTCCCAAACTTTGGGGTGGCTGTGTCTTTTTGATTTTAATTTCCCTAATCTATAGGACCATAAGTGGAAGTGCCCTAGGTTCTGTTGCTTTGTTTTTTAGATGTTTCAGGAAACACCATACACTTCTCCCGAGTGGTTGTTGGCAATTTACATCCCGCCCATCAGCATAACAAGGCTCCCAGTTCTCCATGGCCTGTCCTGCCTTTCTGGATTTTACACTTTTTTCAGATGGCCCTTTTGACCGGGGGGAAGTGAGACTTCATTGTAGTGCAGATTTCCTTTGCAAGCTTGCTTGGTTGGCCAAAAAGGGCGTATGCGTTTTTTCCTGAATATATTCAGGAAAAAACGCATACGCCCTTTTTGGCCAAGTGCATCATTTTGGACGTTCTGCCTCTTTTCCTATGCTTTCAATGCAATTCCAGTCTACCTCCTGAAATCGGTTTCCTGCAATTCTGCCCCGCTTTCAAGTCCTCTTGGCAGCCTTACTTCAGTCTATTTTTGGACGATAGCTGTCATTTATAACTCTGCAGGTTTGTGAATTACAGTGCCCCTGAGCTCCTTTCTTCAACTCGCTTTCTTGTGACCTGGCCGCAACACCGCAGGATGTCTTCAGGCCCTAATCTGGTTCTGGCACGGCAAGCTGAGCCTTTGGTTAATTCCTCTTCCTGGTGGGAAATGAGAGTTAAATTTGCCCATCCAGACACCTCCAGGTAGTCTCTCATTGATTCTCGCTATTCCTGTTCATCTTCCGCAGAAATTGCAAACTGGGCCAAACAGGAGGTTAAAGGGACTGACTCTCCAAGTGGGGAGAGTGTTAGTAAGCGTCTGGAATGTTGCACCCGAGTACCAGGGTACGAAAACTGAGACATATTTGAACACGTCTCCCGATCACATGGTTGATCATACTCTAGGTTCCACATGCATGTTTTAGCTGAAGGAAGAATACCTTAAACCTGGGTAGTTGAAACCCGTGGAATGGGTACCATGCAATATGACTTCAAAGGGTCTTCATTTGCTCACGAACCTCTCCAGTCCTATAACTGCTGCGTTTATGCCCCTGTACACATGCTTGATTCTCTTTCGGAGACATAGCAATCCATAGGTTTTAAGATACTTACTAGTCAGGTACATTCTTAGGCGTTTAATATGCGGTGTTGAGTCCATTTCGTTGAGCAAGGACTAGCTCTTGTCTATTCCATATTTGGCTTAAGGAACTTTATCTGTGCTCATTTCAATCTCTGGTTTTATGCAGCACCCCAACTCACCTTTCCCCTTAAGCAAGCATAAGTTGGTTTTCTAAATTTGAGACCCTGTTCTGTTCTGTAATTCAGTTCCTGTGTAGCGAAGTTTACATTCCGTGTATTACTGATATCTTATGATGTTTCTTTTTCTGTGTGACTTATTTCAGTTAGAATCATCATACCTGAATCCACTCATTGTGCTGCTAAGGGCCTGATGACATAGATTTCATTGCTGAGTGATATTGCTTTGTAAGTAAATACCACAACTTCTTTATCCATTTTTCACTTTCTGCGATGTTGAACTTGTACTGTAAACGAGGTTCTTGTAAACAAAGCCGTCCCAAACTTTGGGGTGGCTGTGTCTTTTTGATTTTAATTTCCCTAAGCTATAGGACCATAAGTGGAAGTGCCCTAGGCTCTGTTGCTTTGTTTTTTAGATGTTTCAGGAAACACCATACACTTCTCCCGAGTGTCTGTTGGCAATTTACATCCCGCCCATCAGCAAAACAAGGCTCCCAGTTCTCCATGGCCTGTCCTGCCTTTCTGGATTTTACACTTTTTTCAGATGGCCCTTTTGACCGGGGGGAAGTGAGACTTCATTGTAGTGCAGATTTCCTTTGCAAGCTTGCTTGGTTGGCCAAAAAGGACGTATGCGTTTTTTCCTGAATATATTCAGGAAAAAACGCATACGCCCTTTTTGGCCAAGTGCATCATTGTGGACGTTCTGCCTCTTTTCCTATGCTTTCAATGCAATTCCAGTCTACCTCCTGAAATCGGTTTCCTGCAATTCTGCCCCGCTTTCAAGTCCTCTTGGCAGCCTTACTTCAGTCTATTTTTGGACGATAGCTGTCATTTATAACTCTGCAGGTTTGTGAGTTACAGTGCCCCTGAGCTCCTTTCTTCAACTCGTTTTCTTGTGAGCTGGCTGCAACACCGCTGGATGGCTTCAGGCCCTAATCTGGTTCCGGCACGGCATGCTGAGCCTTTGTTTATTTCCTCTTTCTGGTGGGAAATGAGAGTTAAATTTGCCCGTCCAGACACCTCCAGCTAGTCTCTCATTGGTTCTCCCTATTCCTGTTCATCTTCCGCAGAAATTGCAAACGGGGCCAAACAGGAGGTTAAAGGTGCTGACTCTCCAAGTGGGGAGAGTGTTAGTAAAGCGTCTGGAATGTTGCACCCGAGTACCAGGGGAGGAAAACTGAGACATATTTGAACATGTCTCCCGTTCACACGGTTGATCATACTCTGGGTTCCACATGCATGTTTTAGCTGAAGGAAGAATACCTTAAACCTGGAGAGTTGAGACCCGTGTAATGGGTACCATGCAATATGACTTCAAAGGGTCTTCATTTGCTCACCGAACCTCTCCAATCCTATCACTGCTGCGTTTATGCCCCTGTACACATGCTTGATTCTCTTTCGGAGACATAGCAATCCATAGGTTTTAAGATACTTACTAGTCAGGTACATTCTTAGGCCTTTAATATGGGGTGTTGAGTCCATTTCGTTGAGCAAGGAGTAGCTCTTGTCTATTCCATATTTGGCTTAAGGAACTTTATCTGTGCTCATTTCAATCTCTGGTTTTATGCAGCACCCCAACTCACCTTTCCCCTTAAGCAAGCATAAGTTGGTTTTCTAAATTTGAGACCCTGTTCTGTTCTGTAATTCAGTTCCTGTGTAGCGAAGTTTACATTCCGTGTATTACTGATATCTTATGATGTTTCTTTTTCTGTGTGACTTATTTCAGTTAGAATCATCATACCTGAATCCACTCATTGTGCTGCTAAGGGCCTGATGACATAGATTTCATTGCTGAGTGATATTGCTTTGTAAGTAAATACCACAACTTCTTTATCCATTTTTCACTTTCTGCGATGTTGAACTTGTATTGTAAACGAGGTTCTTGTAAACAGAGCCGTCCCAAACTTTGGGGTGGCTGTGTCTTTTTGATTTTAATTTCCCTAAGCTATAGGACCATAAGTGGAAGTGCCCTAGGCTCTGTTGCTTTGTTTTTTCGATGTTTCAGGAAACACCATACACTTCTCCCGAGTGTCTGTTGGCAATTTACATCCCGCCCATCAGCAAAACAAGGCTCCCAGTTCTCCATGGCCTGTCCTGCCTTTCTGGATTTTACACTTTTTTCAGATGGCCCTTTTGACCGGGGGGAAGTGAGACTTCATTGTAGTGCAGATTTCCTTTGCAAGCTTGCTTGGTTGGCCAAAAAGGACGTATGCGTTTTTTCCTGAATATATTCAGGAAAAAACGCATATGCCCTTTTTGACCAAGTGCATCATTGTGGACGTTCTGCCTCTTTTCCTATGCTTTCAATGCAATTCCAGTCTACCTCCTGAAATCGGTTTCCTGCAATTCTGCCCCGCTTTCAAGTCCTCTTGGCAGCCTTACTTCAGTCTATTTTTGGACGATAGCTGTCATTTATAACTCTGCAGGTTTGTGAGTTACAGTGCCCCTGAGCTCCTTTCTTCAACTCGTTTTCTTGTGAGCTAGCTGCAACACCGCTGGATGGCTTCAGGCCCTAATCTGGTTCCGGCACGGCATGCTGAGCCTTTGTTTATTTCCTCTTTCTGGTGGGAAATGAGAGTTAAATTTGCCCGTCCAGACACCTCCAGCTAGTCTCTCATTGGTTCTCCCTATTCCTGTTCATCTTCCGCAGAAATTGCTAACGGGGCCAAACAGGAGGTTAAAGGTGCTGACTCTCCAAGTGGGGAGAGTGTTAGTAAAGCGTCTGGAATGTTGCACCCGAGTACCAGGGGAGGAAAACTGAGACATATTTGAACATGTCTCACGTTCACACGGTTGATCATACTCTGGGTTCCACATGCATGTTTTAGCTGAAGGAAGAATACCTTAAACCTGGAGAGTTGAGACCCGTGTAATGGGTACCATGCAATATGACTTCAAAGGGTCTTCATTTGCTCACCGAACCTCTCCAATCCTATCACTGCTGCGTTTATGCCCCTGTACACACGCTTGATTCTCTTTCGGAGACATAGCAATCCATAGGTTTTAAGATACTTACTAGTCAGGTACATTCTTAGGCGTTTAATATGGGGTATTGAGTCCATTTCGTTGAGCAAGGAGTAGCTCTTGTCTATTCCATATTTGGCTTAAGGAACTTTATCTGTGCTCATTTCAATCTCTGGTTTTATGCAGCACCCCAACTCACCTTCCCCCTTAAGCAAGCATATGTTGGTTTTCTAAACTTGAGACACTGTTCTGTTTTGTAATTCAGTTCATGTGTAGCCAAGTTCACATTCTGTGTATTAGTGATACCTTATGATGTTTCTTTTCTGTGTGACTTATTTCAGTTCGAATCATCATACCTGAATCCACTCATTATGCTGCTATGGGCCTGATGACATAGATTTCACTGCTGAGTGATATTGCATTGTACGTAAGTACCACAAGTCCTTTATCCATTTTTCACTTTCTGCGATATTGAACTTGTACTGTAAACGAGGTTCTTGTAAACAGAGCCGTCCCAAACTTTGGGGTGGCTGTGTCTTTTTGATTTTAATTTCCCTAAGCTATAGGACCATAAGTGGAAGTGCCCTAGGTTCTGTTGCTTTGTTTTTTAGATGTTTCAGGAAACACCATACACTTCTCCAGAGTGGCTGTTGGCAATTTACATCCCGCCCATCAACATAAGAAGGCTCCCATTTCTCCATGGCCTGTCGTGCCTTTATGGATTTTACACTTTTTTCAGATGGCCCTTTTGACCAGGTGGAAATGAGACTTCATTGTAGTGCAGATTTCCTTTGCAAGCTTGCTTGGTTGGCCAAAAAGTGCGTATGCGTTTTTTCCTGAATATATTCAGGAAAAAACACATACGCCCTTTTTGGCCAAGTGCATCATTGTCGAGTTTCTGACTCTCTTCATATGCTTTCAATGCAATTCCAGTCTACCTCCTGAAATCGGTTTCCTGCAATTCTGCCTTGCTTTCAATGCCTCTTCATAGCCTTACCTCAATATATTTTTTAAAAATAGTTGGCCTTTATAACTCTGCAGGTTTTTGAATTGCAGTGGCCCTTAGCTCCATTTTTTAGCTCTTATTTTTGTGGTATTGCCCCATAACCACAGGATTCCTTGAAGCCCTATTTTTCTTCTGGGGCACCTGCTGTGCCTTTGGTTAATTCTTCTTACTGATGTGATATTAGAGTGACATGTGCCCATTGAAACCGCTACAGCTAGTTTCTCACTGGTTCCCCCTATTCCCATTCATCCTCTGCACTAACTGCAGACTGTGCGATACCAGAACTTAAAGGCATTGACTCCATGTGGGGATGTTGTTAGTAAAGCGGCTGGAATGTCGATCCGGAGCCCCAGGAGAGGAAAAATGAGGTGCGTTTTAGAAACCTTTCCCGATCATATGGTATACCAGTCGCTGGGTTTCCCAAGCATGGTTTAGCTGTAGGAAGATTCCCTTCAACCTGGAGTGTTGGGACCCTTGGACTGAGTAGCATGAAGTATTGCATTAAACTTTCGGCAGTTGCTCACCAAAGCTCACCAATCCTGTCAGCCCCAAGTGTCCAGCCTTATGTCTTATCCAGCTGTGGGTTTATATGTGGTCAATCCAGGTTGCATCACAGCCCCTGAGCGAATTTTGTAAGAATTTTTCTCTCTTTCATTGTTTCAGCGTTTTGTTTTTAAAATTTATTTCTATAATGGGGTTTAGCTCCTTTTCACTGCTGTGTTTGTGCCGCTCTGCACACACTTGATTCCCTTATGGAGATATATCAATACATGGGTTTTAAGATTCTTATTCCTCAGATATATTTCTCTGCGGTGTATAGGGTGTGTTGAGGCCTGTTCATTGAGCAAGGTGTAGATCTTGTCTAATACCTATTTGGTTTATTGAATGGTATCTGTGCTAATTTCAAACTCTGGTTTTATGCATCACCCCACCTCTCCTTTCCCCTTAAGCTGACATAAGTGTGTTTTCTAAATGTGAGACACTGTTCTGTTCTGTAATTCATTTCTTGTGCAGCCATATTTACCCTCCCTCTATAAGTGATATCTTATGATATGTTTCTTTTTCTGTTTGACTTATTTCAAGTAGTATTATCGGACCTAAATCCACTCTTTATCCTTCTACTAGCCTTATTACATTGATTTCATGGTGAAGAGATATTCCATTGTACATAAGTACCACATCTTCTTTATCCATTGTTCTCTTTCCTGGGATATTTAAGGTGTACTGAAGTTGAGGTTCTTGTAAACAGAGTAGCCCTAAACTGTGGTGTGCTTGTGTCTTGTTGATTTTTAGACTTCCCTAGATATACTCCCATGATTGGAAGTGTCCTATGCTCTGTAGCTCTGTTTTTTAGATGATTTAGGAACCACCATACACTTCTCCAGAGTGGCTCTTGGCAGTTCACACACTGCCCATCAGCGTATAAAGGCTCCCTGTTCTCCATGGCCTGTCCTGCATTTCTGGTTTTTACAATTTTTTAGGATGGCCCTTTTGACCGGTGGGAAGTGAGACTTCTTTGTTGTGCACATTTGCATTGCTTGCTTGCTTCGTTGCCCATAAAGTGCGTATGCGTTTTTTCCTGGATATAATCAGGAAAAAACGCATACGCCCTTTTGGGCCAACTGCATCATTGTCGAAATTCTGCCGCTTTTCATGTGCGTTAAAGACGAGTCCAATCTATCTCTTGAAATCTGTTTCTTGCAATTCTGTCTTGCATTCAGATCCTCTTCTTTGCCTTACCTCAACATATTTTTGGACGTTAGTTTTCATTTATAACTCTGCAGGTTTGTGAATTGCAGTGACCCTGAACTCCATTTTTTAAGTTGCTCTTTTGTGAGCTGGCCTCAAACCCGCAGGATTGCTTCAGGCCCTATTTTGGCTCCGGCGAGGCAGGCTGAGCCTTTCTTTAATTCTTATTCTTAATGGGAAATTAGAGTGATATGTGCCCGTCCAAACCCCTACAACTCTTCTCTCATTGGTTCCCCCTCTTCCCGTTCATCCTCCTCACAATTTGCAAAATGTGTGAAACAGAAGTTTAAATGTGCTGATTCTCCAAGTGGGGAGATTCTAAGTAGTGTGGCTGGAATGGTGAACAGGAGCACCAGGAGAGGATAAATGAGGTGCATTTTAGACACATCTCCCGATCACATGGTGTACAGTCCTCTGGGTTTTCCATGCATGTTTTAGCTGTAGGAAGATCCCTTGAACCTGCAGATTTGGGACCCATTGAATGGGTACCAGGTAGTATTACTTTAAAGGGTGTGCATTTCCTCACCCAACCTCACATTTCTCTTAGCGCAAACAGTTTCCAGCCTTATGTCTCATCCTGCTGTGGGTCTAGATGTGTTCAATCCATGTTGCATCACCGTCCCTGAGGAAAAGTTGTAAGAGGTTTTCTCTGTCTCTCTGTCGTTTATTTTTTTCAATTTATTACTATATTGGTTACAGCTGATTTTCAAAGCTCTGTTTCTTGCTGCTGTACATCCACTTGATTCGCGTACAGAGAGACATCAATAAATTCTTTTTCAGATTCTTACCAGTCGTATATATTCTTTTCCGGTGACTTGAGTGTGCTGAGTGCAGTTCTTTTAGCTACCGTGTAGGCCTTGTTGATTATCAGTTTGGTATTTGGAATGGTATCTTTGCTAATTTCAACCTCCTGGATGATGCCTCACCCCTCCCCACCTTTCCCGTTTAGCAGCCTTATGCGTGTTTTCTACATATTTGACTATGTTTTTGTTTTGTAATTTATTTCATGTGTAGCCATTTTGGATTCCACCTTTAAGTGATATCTTATGATATGTGTCTTTTTCTTTTTGAATTCTGTCACTTAGAATGATCATACGTAACTCCTCCAGAGTTGTTACAACTGGCCATATTTCATTGATTTCCAGGCTGAATAATATTCCACTCTACCTAAGTACCACATCTCTATCCATTTTTCCCCTCCAGAGACATTTAAGTTATATCCTAGTCGAGGATCTTTTAAACAGAGAGGGGGTAAACATTGGGGTGCCTGTGTCCTCTCGATTTTTGTTTTTCCCAAGATATACGCCCATGAGTGCAAGTGCCCTATGCTCTGTAGCTCATTTTTTAGATGCTTTAGTAAACACAATACACTTCTCCAGAATGGCCGTTGGCAATATACATTTCCACTATAAGTCTCACAGGGCTCCCTCTTCTCGTTGCCCTGTCCTGCATTTCTGTTGTTTACGCTTTATGAGGATGGCTCTTCTGACTGACGCGAAGTGATATCTTTTGTAGTATTGACTTCCAGTGCCCACCTGTTTGGTTGGCTAAAAAAGTGTATGCCCTTTTCTTGAATATATACAGAAAAGAACGCATACACCCTTTTTGGCCAACTGCAATGTTGGCAATGTTCAGCTCCTTTTCTTGTGCTTAATGGCGAGTCCTTTCTACCTCCTCAAATCCCTTTCCTGCCATTCTCCCTTGCTTACAAGTCCTTTTCTCTGACTTTCCTCAAGACATTTTTCAGTGATGGATATTTTCAACTCTGCAGTTTTGTGAATTTTACTGCCCCTGAGTTCCATTGTTCAACTCGTGTTTATGGGAACTGGCCACAAAGCAGCGGGATTTCCTCAAGCCCTATACTGTTTCCATGGGCAACCCTAGCCTTTGGTCAATTCGTCTTCCTGATTGGAAATTAGAGTGACATGTGCCTGTCTGAACACCTAGGACTTGTCTCTCATTGTTCCTCATCCTTCCGCTTCATCCTCTGGACAAATTCCAAACTGTACGCAACAGGATGTTGACAGTGCTGACATCTCCAAGTGGGGAGACTGTTAGTAAAGACGCTGGAGGGGTGAACCCGAGCACCAGGAGATGAGGAGATGAGATGCCTTTTCCAAACTCTTCCCGATCAGACGGTATACCATCCTCTGGGTGTGACAGACATGTTTTAGCAGTAGGAAGAGTCCCATTCATGTAAGGAGAACACCAGGGCTTTTTCAAAATCAGTGTCTCCCCGAAACCCAAACTGGGGAAGTTTTTAAGCTACGGCTACACATATGTTCATTAAGGGCCTTGGGAAGTAGGCAGAGTCCAAACTTTAGATGATTGAAGTCTTCAGGGTCAGAAGCACTCACCACCAGCTTCCCTTAGGCTACACTTTAACTGTCATTGATAGATGATGTCAATAAAAATATCTATTCTTTTTCAGATTATTTCCCCTTATAGGTTATTGCAAAATGTTGAGTGTAGTTCCCTGTGCTATACAGTAGTTCCTTGTTGATGATCTATTTTATACATAGCAGTGTGTATGTGTTCATTCCAAACTGTTAATTTATCCCTCCTCCCACCTTTCCCCTTTGGTAATAATAAATTATAAGATTTTATACTTCTCAGAAATGGGGGAGCTGAAAGAGAGGTATCATTTTCAATGGAAAAGCATTTAAAACAAGATTGAAGGTTTAACCAAGATTATTAGCTGTACATCCTTGGAAAGAAATCACTTCGTTTCTCTAATATTGACCTGACAAATAAGACAAACCTTTTCACTGAACTTGCTTATAAAAAGTGATGGAAATATCAAATGGAAGTGTTAAAAACATCTTATTTTACCCGAGCCTTATACACTGTTCTATGTTAACTGCAGTTTGGCTCACACATCTGTTCATTGAGGTTACAATAGTCTCAATTTCTGTTACTGATCCTCCAGAGTGGACCCCAACAAGTGTCCCCCTGCCCAGTGTCATTGGGGCCAACAGATCGAGACTGAGTTTGGTTCACAAGCAAAGGAAACTTTATATTTTGATCAGAGAATGGAAAGGTGAGAGCATGCACTACCCCGTGGGCTGTGGGCTGGGCTGCTGTGTAGAGATCCTGTCAGAGTCAGTGGGAGGGAGGGAGGCGGCGGAGCTCTCGAGGGCTGGGTTGGCTGTAGCTCAGGCTCTATATCGTGGAGTCTGCACTGGGCCCCAGGAGCTGAGGTGTCGACCCAGCCATTCTGCACTAGGAAATCTGGTCTGAAGTGCCGGGTGTGGAACCTCTGCATGCGGGACCCTAGGAGCACGTGAAATTAGACAAAGCACAAAGGATAAAAAAGGTTAGACTTGACTTTATTGCCCAGATTCTATTTTTATCTCCCAGGGATTTTTAATGGGCTTTGCTGGGGACAAACCCCTCCTCTGCCTTTTGTCCCGTTCCTCATTCTTGGAGTGCTGAGGGTGCAGACCCTTCTTCTGTAACTGCTGAGTGCTGAGTTGGGAGCCCTCATACCCTGGGGCGAGGGTCAGAGCTTCTCCCCAGCAGCCTCCCGGTGACGTTGATTGTCCCCAGGACCCCTGCCTCCCTGCTCGTCCACCTGAGCACCAGCATTGGAAGTGTTATAGATTCTAATGACCTTTAAGGGTCCAGGAAAGAGATGTGCAGAGACGCTGTGGGGGCCGGTTTCACCCCGCCCCACATTTGTTCGGCCACCTTAGGCTGACCGTCTCTGCCAGCCTAGATGCTCTGACCAGTAGTCTGCGCTTTCTTCAGTTAGGCCCCTGAATTAACGTACAAACAGCACCAGGTGTCAGAGCCCTGCCCGCTCAACTCCCAGACAGTCCAGGGTCAGTGGTGATCAAGGACCATGATGGCTACTGAGTCAACAGCCTTTTGAAGTAAACAGGAGTCCAGCCGGTCTTATTGGCCACCATCATCACGGTGTCTGTCGGCTTTTCTATGGTGACAGTGTGGTATACTGTTCCCCCGCCAAGATTATTAGCTCCCCTCTGGGTGCAGTAAGTCCTGCAAGCAGTAGTCTACTCTTTTGGGACACACTCTTGTTGTTTTATGAGAGAAACTCCAGGTCAAGTGATGTTCACACGAGTCGTCATGGTGCCCTGTTGCCCCCGGTTATCTCTCTGGATGTTGGAGTTGGAGGGCCTCCTCACTTGAGGTCGGTGTGCCCACGGAGCGAACCCTGCAACTTCAGGGCATGGTTGGTGGTTAGGATCACCACGTGGGGTCCTTTTCCCTTAGGAGGGAGGTGGCCTTTTGGGCTGCTGATTTCCAGGTTTTTAGATACCGCCAGTATCTTGGCCAGATGTGGCAGTGGGCCAAGCCCCTTAGTGACCGTAGTTTATCCTACCTGGATGGCATTCTTGCATTGTTCCATTTCAAGTGGTCCCAGTTTTTGCACTAATTCCCCAATGGCGATTCACCTTTCACCGGGAATGTAAAGGTCAAAGGGTTTAGCTAAATTAGGGAGTTCCAGGGCAAGGGTCTGAATTGACTGCTCTTTCCATTCTTGAAAGGCCACTTCTGGATTCTATTCAAAAGGATCATCATCTTTTCCTTTCAGTGTTTCATATAGAGGCCCAGCTAGTAGACTGTAGCTAGGGATCCAGAAGCAGCAAACCCTGGCCTCCCCAGGAACCCCTAAGCTGTCTTCTAGTTTTAGAAAGGGGTAAGGCTGAAAATGGTTTCTTCCCTTTCCTGGGATGGGCTTCTCTGACCTTCTGTGAGAATGAAGCCCAGGCAGGTCACCGCAGTCTGTGATATTTGAGCTTTTTCTTGGACAACTTCTATCCTTTATTGGCTTGGTAGTTCAGAGGCCTCCTTAGTAGGGCTGGTGATCAGAATGTCGTCTGCATATTGAAGGAGGGTTTCCTTTTCCAGAGGTAGAACTTTTAGGTCTTTAGCTAAGCTTTCCCCAAAGATGGTGTGGGAATTTTTGCACCCTTGGGGCCAGACGGCCCGGAAGTATTGTTTTAGTTGTATGTTGAGTCCTGCCACTCACAAGCCAAAATTTCTTGTGACTCTGGGACTAATGGAATACAAAAGAAGGCATCATTGAAGACTAATACAGAATACCATGTCCTGGTGGTTGGTAGAATGACCAGCAGGGTGTAGGAATTAGGAGCAACTGGAGGTATATCCTCGGTGGCTTCACTGACTGTCCTGACATCCTTTACCAGGTCCCCAGCAGCCCATGGGGCTCTCGTGGTCAGACCAATCCCAGAATATGGAGCTCACCTGGGCAGGTACCCCACCCCCACCCCAGCCCACGGGGCTCTCGTGGTCAGGCCCCTCCCAGGATACAGAGCTACCCTTGCAGGTACCGTGGCAGGGCTGGGCACACAGGAACCGTGCACATAGCCCTCATTGCAGAGCACCCCCAGCTCACCTGTCGCTCAGAGCTGACACAGAGCACCTCAGAGCAGGACTTGAACTAACAAACAGCAGCTGCGACAGGTCTGTGACCCTGGGCATCACTCCGTGAGGCCTCCCTCCACCTGGTCTTCCAGAGACTTCCACTGCACCCGGGGCACCAGGCCTCTGTCTCCAACCACCAACCACCCCTCCTCTGCCTGACTCCTGGGTTCCTCTCATTAGGAGAGGGTTTTCTTGAAGTTGTCTCCCACTCATGGGCCAGATAAAATGATTAGAAAACAAGCCAAAGCTGCAGCCCCTTGTCTATCCTGACTCTCAGGAGCCCACACCTGTTCCTTGGACCTGGCCAGTTCAGCAAGTTCCATTTTCTGCAACTGTGAGCCCCTGAGGGGTGATGATTGGCTGACCTGGGCAGCCTTACCGTGCCGGCCAGCCCTCCCCAGGTGTGCCTGGGTTGAGATCAATATAAATACCACTCCAGGCAGCAAGAGCCCCTGCAGCCGTGCCTGACGCCATTTTCTCTGCCCTGTCAGCAGTCTCGGGGCTGGGCTGGTGGGAGGGAGTGAGAGGCCACGGCTTTGTGGGTGGCCCAGTGTGAGTGGGGCTCTGCTGGACTTTCTGCAGCAGTTGCCAGGCTGCCACCTGCTAAAGAAGAGGATGTGTCACCCATACCTGCTGCTGGAATTTCTCCCTGGGCAGAGGTGAGGAAGGAAAAAAGCAGTGGGGGCAGGGACAGGACGGGTATCTCAGGCAGGGAAATGGAAATCTTCCAGAAGAGCACCCAGGGCCAGGACCATCCTGGCTGGCCTGCAGGCACCAAGTCGGCTGGCATGCTGTCACTCGTGTGGCTCTATGGCCCTTCCTCTAGGCTTTCAAGTCCTTGTATATATTCAGGTGTTTTACCTGGGACGGGTGGGAATAGTTCAGCAGCAACTGGCCTGGGGCTCAGCTCACGTTTACTCACAGATGCCTCGGCACGGTGCCCCAGCTTTGCAATGAGGACGCTTGTTGCGTGGGGGCTGCTGGCTGAATGGGAGATGATTCCCCACCACTGACCAACTTCAGAATTGTTTACAACTGGAGCAAGTGCCCTGATACGGTTTTCCTCTGTGTAACTGGTGGGTTCTGTGTTTTTTTTCTCTTTTTCGTTTTTGGTTCAAGGTAGATTTTATTCCTCTTTTTTGTATTTACAGATATAAGCATGGAAATAATTTATTCATATAAATACATGTATGTGCAGGGAATAATTGTTTTTTCTGTTTTATTTTTTAAATTTTACTTCTTTTTAATTTTGAATTTTATTTTATATTTTTATACAGCAGGTTCTTATTGGTTATCTATTTTATACATATAAATGTATACATGCCAATCCCAGTCTCTCAACTCCTCCCACCACCACCCCCCCAACAGCTTTCCCCCCTTGTTGTCCATACGTTTGTTGTCTACATCTGTTGCTCTATTTATGCCTTGCAAAATGGTTAATCTGTACAGTTTTTCTAGGTTCCACATATATGCATGAATATACAAGATTTGTTTTTCTCTTTCTGACTTACTTCACTCTGTATGACAGTCTCTAGATCCATCGACGTCTCTACAAATGACCCAATTTCATTCCTTTTCATGGCTGAGTAATATTCCATTTTATATATGTACCACAGCTTTATGCATTCGTCTGTCTGTGGGCATTTAGGTTGCTTCCATTACCTCGATATTGTAAATAGTGATGCAATGAACATTGCGGTGAATGACTCTTTGATTTATGGTTTTGTCTGGGTATATGTCCAGTACTGGGATTGCTGTATCATATGGTAATTCTATTGTTAGTTTCTTAAGAAATTCCATATTGTTCTCCATAATGACTGTATCAATTTATATTCCCAACAATAGTGGAAGAGGGTTCCTTTTCTCCACACCCTTTCCAGCATTTTTTGTTTGTAGATTTTCAATGATGCCTATTCTACCAGGTGTGAGGTGATACCTCATTGTTGAATCCATTTCGTTGAGCAAGGGGTAGCTCTTGTCTATTACATATTTGGCTTATGGAACGGTATCTGTGCTAATTTCAAACTCTGCTTTTATGCAGCACCCCAACTCACCTTCCCCCTTAAGCAGGCATAAGTTGGTTTTCTAAACTTGAGACCCTGTTCTGTTTTGTAATTCAGTTCATGTGTAGCCAAGTTCACATTCTGTGTATTAGTGATACCTTATGATGTTTCTTTTTCTGTGTGACTTATTTCACTTAGAATCATCGTGCCTCAATGCACTCATTATGCTGGTATGGGCCTGGTGACATAGATTTCATTGCTGAGTGGTATTCTGTTGTACATAAGTACCGCAACTTCTTTATCCATTATTTGCTCTCTGGGATATTTAACTTGTGCCGTAGAAGAGATTTCTGTAAAAAGAGCCATCCCAAATTTTGGGGTTGCTGTGTCTTTTTGATATTAATTTCCCTAAGCTATAGGACCATAAGTGGAAGTGCCCTAGGCTCTGTTGCTTTGTTTTTTAGATGTTTCAGGAAACACCATACACATCTCCCGAGTGTCTGTTGGCAATTTACATCCCGCCCATCAGCATAACAAGGCTCCCAGTTCTCCATGGCCTGTCCTGCCTTTCTGGGTTTTACACTTTTTTCAGATGGCCCTTTTGACCGGGGGGAAGTGAGACTTCATTGTAGTGCAGATTTCCTTTGCAAGCTTGCTTGGTTGGCCAAAAAGGGCGTATGCGTTTTTTCCTGAATATATTCAGGAAAAAACGCATACGCCCTTTTGGCCCAGTGCATCATTGTGGACGTTCTGCCTCTTTTCCTATGCTTTCAATGCAATTCCAGTCTACCTCCTGAAATCGGTATCCTGCAATTCTGCCCCGCTTTCAAGTCCTCTTGGCAGCCTTACTTCAGTATATTTTTGGACGATAGCTGTCATTTATAACTATGCAGGTTTGTGAATTACACAGACCCTGAGCTCCTTTCTTCAACTCGCTTTCTTTTGAGCTGGCCGCAACACCGCAGGATGGCTTCAGGCCCTAATCTGGTTCCGGCACGGCACGCTGAGCCTTTGGTTATTTCCTCTTCCTGGTGGGAAATGAGCGTTAAATTTGCCCGTCCAGACACCTCCAGCTAGTCTCTCATTGGTTCTCCCTATTCCTGTTCATCTTCCGCAGAAATTGCAAACTGGGCCAAACAGGAGGTTAAAGGCGCTGACTCTCCAAGTCGGGAGAGTGTTAGTAAAGGGTCTGGAATGTTGCACCCGAGTACCAGGGGAGGAAAACTGAGACATATTTGAACACGTCTCCCGTTCACACGGTTGATCATACGCGGGGTTCCACATGCATGTTTTAGCTGAAGGAAGAATACCTTAAACCTGGAGAGTTGAGACCCGTGTAATGGGTACCATGCAATATGACTTCAAAGGGTCATAATTTGCTCACCGAACCTCTCCAATCCTATCACTGCTGCGTTCATGCCCCTGTACACATGCTTGATTCTCTTTCGGAGACATAGCAATCCATAGGTTTTAAGATACTTACTAGTCAGGTACATTCTTATGCGTTTAATATGCGGTGTTGAGTCCATTTCGTTGAGCAAGGAGTAGCTCATGTCTATTCCATATTTGGCTTAAGTAACTTTATCTGTGCTCATTTCAATCTCTGGTTTTATGCAGCACCCCAACTCACCTTTACCCTTAAGCAAGCATAAGTTGGTTTTCTAAATTTGAGACCCTGTTCTGTTCTGTAATTCAGTTCCTGTGTAGCCAAGTTTACATTCCGTGTATTACTGATATCTTATGATGTTTCTTTTTCTGTGTGACTTATTTCAGTTAGAATCATCATACCTGAATCCACTCATTGTGCTGCTAAGGGCCTGATGACACAGATTTCATTGCTGAGTGATATTGCTTTGTAAGTAAATACCACAACTTCTTTATCCATTTTTCACTTTCTGCGATGTTGAACTTGTACTGTAAACGAGGTTCTTGTAAACAGAGGCGTCCCAAACTTTGGGGTGGCTGTGTCTTTTTGATTTTAATTTCCCTAAGCTATAGGACCATAAGTGGCAGTGCCCTAGGCTCTGTTGCTTTGTTTTTTAGATGTTTCAGGAAACACCATACACTTCTCCCGAGTGTCTGTTGGCAATTTACATCCCGCCCATCAGCATAACAAGGCTCCCAGTTCTCCATGGCCTGTCCTGCCTTTCTGGATTTTATACTTTTTTCAGATGGCCCTTTTGACCAGGGGGAAGTGAGACTTCATTGTAGTGCAGATTTCTTTGCAAGCTTGCTTCGTTGGCCAAAAAGCGCGTATGCGTTTTTTCCTGAATATATTCAGGAAAAAACGCATACGCCCTTTTTGGCCAAGTGCATCATTGTGGACGTTCTGCCTCTTTTCCTATGCTTTCAATGCAATTCCAGTCTACCTCCTGAAATCGGTTTCCTGCAATTCTGCCCCGCTTTCAAGTCCTCTTGGCAGCCTTACTTCAGTCTATTTTTGGACGATAGCTGTCATTTATAACTCTGCAGGTTTGTGAATTACAGTGCCCCTGAGCTCCTTTCTTCAACTCGCTTTCTTGTGACCTGGCCGCAACACCGCCGGATGGCTTCAGGCCCTAATCTGGTTCTGGCACGGCACGCTGAGCCTTTGGTTATTTCCTCCTCCTGGTGGGAAATGAGAGTTAAATTTGCCCGTCCAGACACCTCCAGCTAGCCTCTCATTGGTTCTCGCTATTCCTGTTCATCTTCCGCAGAAATTGCAAACTGGACCAAACAGGAGGTTAAAGGCGCTGACTCTCCAAGTGGGGAGAGTGTTAGTAAAGCGTCTGGAATGTTGCACCCGAGTACCAGGGGAGGAAAACTGAGACATATTTGAACACGTCTCCCGATCACATGGTTGATCATACTCTGGGTTCCACATGCATGTTTTAGCTGAAGGAAGAATACCTAAAACCTGGGTAGTTGAAACCCGTGGAATGGGTACCATGCAATATGACTTCAAAGGGTCTTCATTTGCTCACCGAACCTCTCCAATCCTATCACTGCTGCGTTTATGCCCCTGTACACATGCTTGATTCTCTTTCGGAGACATAGCAATCTATAGGTTTTACGATACTTACTAGTCAGGTACATTCTTAGGCGTTTAATATGCGGTGTTGAGTCCATTTCGTTGAGCAAGGAGTAGCTCTTGTCTATTCCATATTTGACTTAAGGACTTTATCTGTGCTCATTTCAATCTCTGGTTTTATGCAGCACCCCAACTCACCTTTCCCCTTAAGCAAGCATAAGTTGGTTTTCTAAATTTGAGACCCTGTTCTGTTCTGTAATTCAGTTCCTGTGTAGCCAAGTTTACATTCCGTGTATTACTGATATCTTATGATGTTTCTTTTTCTGTGTGACTTATTTCAGTTAGAATCATCATACCTGAATCCACTCATTGTGCTTCTAAGGGCCTGATGACATAGATTTCATTGCTGAGTGATATTGCTTTGTAAGTAAATACCACAACTTCTTTATCCATTTTTCACTTTCTGCGATGTTGAACTTGTACTGTAAACGATTTTCTTGTAAACAGAGGCGTCCCAAACTTTGGGGTGGCTGTGTCTTTTTGATTTTAATTTCCCTAAGCTATAGGACCATAAGTGGCAGTGCCCTAGGCTCTGTTGCTTTGTTTTTTAGATGTTTCAGGAAACACCATACATTTCTCCCGAGTGTCTGTTGGCAATTTACATCCCGCCCATCAGCATAACAAGGCTCCCAGTTCTCCATGGCCTGTCCTGCCTTTCTGGATTTTACACTTTTTTCAGTTGGCCCTTTTGACCGGGGGGAAGTGAGACTTCATTGCAGTGCAGATTTCCTTTGCAAGCTTGCTTGGTTGGCCAAAAAGGGCGTATGCGTTTTTTCCTGAATATATTCAGGAAAAAACGCATACGCCCTTTTTGGCCAAGTGCATCATTGTGGACGTTCTGCCTCTTTTCCTGTGCTTTCAATGCAATTTCAGTCTACCTCCTGAAATCGGTTTCCTGCAATTCTGCCCCGCTTTCAAGTCCTCTTGGCAGCCTTACTTCAGTCTATTTTTGGACGATAGCTGTCATTTATAACTCTGCAGGTTTGTGAATTACAGAGCCCCTGAGCTCCTTTCTTCAACTCGCTTTCTTGTGACCTGGCCGCAACACCGCAGGATGGCTTCAGGCCCTAATCTTGTTCTGGCACAGCACCCTGAGCCTTTGGTTATTTCCTCCTCCTGGTGGGAAATGAGAGTTAAATTTGCCCGTCCAGACACCTCCAGCTAGCCTCTCATTGGTTCTCGCTATTCCTGTTCATCTTCCGCAGAAATTGCAAACTGGGCCAAACAGGAGGTTAAAGGGACTGACTCTCCAAGTGGGGAGAGTGTTAGTAAAGCGTCTGGAATGTTGCACCCGAGTACCAGGGGAGGAAAACTGAGACATATTTGAACACGTCTCCCGATCACATGGTTGATCATACTCTAGGTTCCACATGCATGTTTTACCTGAAGGAAGAATACCTTAAACCTGGGTAGTTGAAACCCGTGGAATGGGTACCATGCAATATGACTTCAAAGGGTCTTCATTTGCTCACCGAACCTCTCCAATCCTATCACTGCTGCGTTTATGCCCCTGTACACATGCTTGATTCTCTTTCGGAGACATAGCAATCCATAGGTTTTAAGATACTTACTAGTCAGGTACATTCTTAGGCCTTTAATATGGGGTGTTGAGTCCATTTCGTTGAGCAAGGAGTAGCTCTTGTCTATTCCGTATTTGGCTTAAGGAACTTTATCTGTGCTCATTTCAATCTCTGGTTTTATGCAGCACCCCAACTCACCTTTACCCTTAAGCAAGAGTAAGTTGGTTTTCTAAATTTGAGACCCTGTTCTGTTCTGTAATTCAGTTCCTGTGTAGCCAAGTTTACATTCCGTGTATTACTGATATCTTATGATGTTTATTTTTCTGTGTGACTTATTTCAGTTAGAATCATCATACCTGAATCCAATCATTGTGCTGCTAAGGGCCTGATGACACAGATTTCATTGCTGAGTGATATTGCTTTGTAAGTAAATACCACAACTTCTTTATCCATTTTTCACTTTCTGCGATGTTGAACTTGTACTGTAAACGAGGTTCTTGTAAACAGAGCCGTTCCAAACTTTGGGGTGGCTGTGTCTTTTTGATTTTAATTTCCCTAAACTATAGGACCATAAGTGGAAGTGCCCTAGCCTCTGTTGCTTTGTTTTTTAGATGTTTCAGGAAACACCATACACTTCTCCCGAGTGGTTGTTGGCAATTTACATCCCGCCCATCAGCATAACAAGGCTCCCAGTTCTCCATGGCCTGTCCTGCCTTTCTGGATTTTACACTTTTTTCAGATGGCCCTTTTGACCGGGGGGAAGTGAGACTTCATTGTAGTGCAGATTTCCTTTGCAAGCTTGCTTGGTTGGCCAAAAAGGGCGTATGCGTTTTTTCCTGAATATATTCAGGAAAAAACGCATACGCCCTTTTTGGCCAAGTGCATCATTGTGGACGTTCTGCCTCTTTTCCTATGCTTTCAATGCAATTCCAGTCTACCTCCTGAAATCGGTTTCCTGCAATTCTGCCCCGCTTTCAAGTCCTCTTGGCAGCCTTACTTCAGTCTATTTTTGGACGATAGCTGTCATTTATAACTCTGCAGGTTTGTGAATTACAGTGCCCCTGAGCTCCTTTCTTCAACTTGCTTTCTTGTGACCTGGCCGCAACACCGCAGGATGGCTTCAGGCCCTAATCTGGTTCTGGCACGGCACGCTGAGCCTTTGGTTATTTCCTCTTCCTGGTGGGAAATGAGAGTTAAATTTCCCGTCCAGACACCTCCAGCTAGCCTCTCATTGGTTCTCGCTATTCCTGTTCATCTTCCACAGAAATTGCAAACTGGGCCAAACAGGAGGTTAAAGGCGCTGACTCTCCAAGTGGGGAGAGTGTTAGTAAAGCATCTGGAATGTTGCACCCGAGTACCAGGGGAGGAATACTGAGACATATTTGAACACGTCTCCCTTTCACATGGTTGATCATACTTGGGTTCCACATGCATGTTTTAGCTGAAGGAAGAATACCTTAAACCTGGTGAGTTAAGACCCGTGTAATGGGTACCATGCAATATGACTTCAAAGGGTCTTCATTTGCTCACCGAACCTCTCCAATCCTATCACTGCTGCGTTTATGCCCCTGTACACATGCTTGATTCTCTTTCGGAGACATAGCAATCCATAGGTTTTAAGATACTTACTAGTCAGGTACATTCTTAGGCTTTTAATATGGGGTGTTGAGTCCATTTCGTTGAGCAAGGAGTAGCTCTTGTCTATTCCGTATTTGGCTTAAGGAACTTTATCTGTGCTCATTTCAATCTCTGGTTTTATGCAGCACCCCAACTCACCTTTACCCTTAAGCAAGAATAAGTTGGTTTTCTAAATTTGAGACCCTGTTCTGTTCTGTAATTCAGTTCCTGTGTAGCCAAGTTTCCATTCCGTGTATTACTGATATCTTATGATGTTTCTTTTTCTGTGTGACTTATTTCAGTTAGAATCATCATACCTGAATCCACTCATTGTGCTGCTAAGGGCCTGATGACACAGATTTCATTGCTGAGTGATATTGCTTTGTAAGTAAATACCACAACTTCTTTATCCATTTTTCACTTTCTGTGATATTGAACTTGTACGGTAAACGAGGTTCTTGTAAACGGAGGCGTCCCAAACTTTGGGGTGGCTGTGTCTTTTTGATTTTAATTTCCCTAAGCTATAGGACCATAAGTGGAAGTGCCCTAGGTTCTGTTGCTTTGTTTTTTAGAGGTTTCAGGAAACACCATACACTTCTCCCGAGTGGTTGATGGCAATTTACATCCCGCCCATCAGCATAACAAGGCTCCCAGTTCTCCATGGCCTGTCCTGCCTTTCTGGATTTTACACTTTTTTCAGATGGCCCTTTTGACTGGGGGGAAGTGAGACTTCATTGTAGTGCAGATTTCCTTTGCAAGCTTGCTTGGTTGGCCAAAAAGGGCGTATGCGTTTTTTCCTGAATATATTCAGGAAAAAACGCATACGCCCTTTTTGGCCAAGTGCATCATTGTGGACGTTCTGCCTCTTTTCCTATGCTTTCAATGCAATTCCAGTCTACCTCCTGAAATCGGTTTCCTGCAATTCTGCCCCGCTTTCAAGTCCTCTTGGCAGCCTTACTTCAGTCTATTTTTGGACGATAGCTGTCATTTATAACTCTGCAGGTTTGTGAATTACAGTGCCCCTGAGCTCCTTTCTTCAACTTGCTTTCTTGTGACCTGGCCGCAACACCGCAGGATGGCTTCAGGCCCTAATCTGGTTCCGGCACGGCATGCTGAGCCTTTGGTTATTTCCTCTTCCTGGTGGGAAATGAGAGTTAAATTTGCCCGTCCAGACACCTCCAGCTAGTCTCTCATTGGTTCTCGCTATTCCTGTTCATCTTCCGCAGAAATTGCAAACTGGGCCAAACAGGAGGTTAAAGGCACTGACTCTCCAAGTGGGGAGAGTGTTAGTAAAGTCTCTGGAATGTTGCACCCGAGTACCAGGGGAGGAAAACTGAGACATATTTGAACACGTCTCCCGTTCACATGGTTGATCATACTTGGGTTCCACATGCATGTTTTAGCTGAAGGAAGAATACCTTAAACCTGGAGAGTTAAGACCCGTGTAATGGGTACCATGCAATATGACTTCAAAGGGTCTTCATTTGCTCACCGAACCTCTCCAATCCTATCACTGCTGCGTTTATGCCCCTGTACACATGCTTGATTCTCTTTCGGAGACATAGCAATCCATAGGTTTTAAGATACTTACTAGTCAGGTACATTCTTAGGCGTTTAATATGTGATGTTGAGTCCATTTCGTTGAGCAAGGAGTAGCTCTTGTCTATTCCGTATTTGACTTAAGGAACTTTATCTGTGCTCATTTCAATCTCTGGTTTTATGCAGCACCCCAACTCACCTTTATCCTTAAGCAAGCATAAGTTGGTTTTCTAAATTTGAGACCCTGTTCTGTTCTGTAATTCAGTTCCTTTGTAGCCAAGTTTACATTCCGTGTATTACTGATATCTTATGATGTTTCTTTTTCTGTGTGACTTATTTCAGTTAGAATCATCATACCTGAATCCACTCATTGTGCTGCTAAGGGCCTGATGACACAGATTTCATTGCTGAGTGATATTGCTTTGTAAGTAAATACCACAACTTCTTTATCCATTTTTCACTTTCTGCGATGTTGAACTTGTACTGTAAACGAGGTTCTTGTAAACAGAGCCGTTCCAAACTTTGGGGTGGCTGTGTCTTTTTGATTTTAATTTCCCTAAGCTATAGGACCATAAGTGGAAGTGCCCTAGGTTCTGTTGCTTTGTTTTTTAGATGTTTCAGGAAACACCATACACTTCTCCCGAGTGGTTGTTGGCAATTTACATCCCGCCCATCAGCATAACAAGGCTCCCAGTTCTCCATGGCCTGTCCTGCCTTTCTGGATTTTACACTTTTTTCAGATGGCCCTTTTGACCGGCGGGAAGTGAGACTTCATTGCAGTGCAGATTTCCTTTGCAAGCTTGCTTGGTTGGCCAAAAAGGGCGTATGCGTTTTTTCCTGAATATATTCAGGAAAAAACGCATACGCCCTTTTTGGCCAAGTGCATCATTGTGGACGTTCTGCCTCTTTTCCTATGCTTTCAATGCAATTCCAGTCTACCTCCTGAAATCGGTTTCCTGCAATTCTGCCCCGCTTTCAAGTCCTCTTGGCAGCCTTACTTCAGTCTATTTTTGGACGATAGCTGTCATTTATAACTCTGCAGGTTTGTGAATTTCAGTGCCCCTGAGCTTCTTTCCTCAACTTGCTTTCTTTTGAGCTGGCCGCAACACCGCAGGATGGCTTCAGGCCCTAATCTGGTTCCGGTACGGCACGCTGAGCCTTTGGTTAATTCCTCTTCCTGGTGGGAAATGAGAGTTAAATTTGCCCGTCCAGACACCTCCAGCTAGTCTCTCATTGGTTCTCGCTATTCCTGTTCATCTTCCGCAGAAATTGCAAACTGGGCCAAACAGGAGGTTAAAGGGACTGACTCTCCAAGTGGCGAGAGTGTTAGTAAAGCGTCTGGAACGTTGCACCCGAGTACCAGGGTACGAAAACTGAGACATATTTGAACACGTCTCCCGATCACATGGTTGATCATACTCTGGGTTCCACATGCATGTTTTAGCTAAAGGAAGAATACCTAAAACCTGGGTAGTTGAAACCCGTGGAATGGGTACCATGCAATATGACTTCAAAGGGTCTTCATTTGCTCACCGAACCTCTCCAATCCTATCACTGCTGCGTTTATGCCCCTGTACACATGCTTGATTCTCTTTCGGAGACATAGCAATCCATAGGTTTTAAGATACTTACTATTCAGGTACATTCTTAGGCGTTTAATATGGGGTGTTGAGTCCATTTCGTTGAGCAAGAAGTAGCTCTTGTCTATTCCATATTTGGCTTAAGGAACTTTATCTGTGCTCATTTCAATCTCTGGTTTTATGCAGCACCCCAACTCACCTTTACCCTTAAGCAAGCATAAGTTGGTTTTCTAAATTTGAGACCCTGTTCTGTTCTGTAATTCAGTTCCTGTGTAGCCAAGTTTACATTCCGTGTATTAGTGATATCTTATGATGTTTCTTTTTCTGTGTGACTTACTTCAGTTAGAATCATCATACCTGAATCCACTCATTGTGCTGCTAAGGGCCTGATGACACAGATTTCATTGCTGAGTGATATTGCTTTGTAAGTAAATACCACAACTTCTTTATCCATTTTTCACTTTCTGCGATGTTGAACTTGTACTGTAAACGAGGTTCTTGTAAACAGAGCCGTTCCAAACTTTGGGGTGGCTGTGTCTTTTTGATTTTAATTTCCCTAAGCTATAGGACCATAAGTGGAAGTGCCCTAGGTTCTGTTGCTTTGTTTTTTAGATGTTTCAGGAAACACCATACACTTCTCCCGAGTGTTTGTTCGCAATTTACATCCCGCCCTTCAGCATAACAAGGCTCCCAGTTCTCCATGGCCTGTCCTGCCTTTCTGGATTTTACACTTTTTTCAGATGGCCCTTTTGACCGGGGGGAAGTGAGACTTCATTGTAGTGCAGATTTCCTTTGCAAGCTTGCTTGGTTGGCCAAAAGGGGCGTATGCGTTTTTTCCTGAATATATTCAGGAAAAAACGCATACGCCCTTTTTGGCCAAGTGCATCATTGTGGACGTTCTGCCTCTTTTCCTATGCTTTCAATGCAATTCCAGTCTACCTCCTGAAATCGGTTTCCTGCAATTCTGCCCCACTTTCAAGTCCTCTTGGCAGCCTTACTTCAGTCTATTTTTGGACGATAGCTGTCATTTATAACTCTGCAGGTTTGTGAATTACAGTGCCCCTGAGCTCCTTTCTTCAACTCGCTTTCTTTTGAGCTGGCCGCAACACCGCAGGATGGCTTCAGGCCCTAATCTGGTTCCGGTACGGCACGCTGAGCCTTTGGTTATTTCCTCTTCCTGGTGGGAAATGAGAGTTAAATTTGCCAGTCCAGACACCTCCAGCTAGCCTCTCATTGGTTCTCGCTATTCCTGTTCATCTTCCGCAGAAATTGCAAACTGGGCCAAACAGGAGGTTAAAGGCGCTGACTCTCCAAGTTGGGAGAGTGTTAGTAAAGCGTCTGGAATGTTGCACCCGAGTACCAGGGGAGGAAAACTGAGAGATATTTGAACACGTCTCCCGATCACATGGTTGATCATACTCTGGGTTCCACATGCATGTTTTAGCTGAAGGAAGAATACCTAAAACCTGGGTAGTTGAAACCCGTGGAATGGGTACCATGCAATATGACTTCAAAGGGTCTTCATTTGCTCACCGAACCTCTCCAATCCTATCACTGCTGTGTTTATGCCCCTGTACACATGCTTGATTCTCTTTCGGAGACATAGCAATCCATAGGTTTTAAGATACTTACTAGTCAGGTACATTCTTAGGCGTTTAATATGCGGTGTTGAGTCCATTTCGTTGAGCAAGGAGTAGCTCTTGTCTATTCCATATTTGGCTTAAGGAACTTTATCTGTGCTCATTTCAATCTCTGGTTTTATGCAGCACCCCAACTCACCTTTACCCTTAAGCAAGCATAAGTTGGTTTTCTAAATTTGAGAACCTGTTCTGTTGTGGAATTCAGTTCCTGTGTAGCCAAGTTTACATTCCGTGTATTAGTGATATCTTATGATGTTTCTTTTTCTGTGTGACTTATTTCAGTTAGAATCATCGTACCTGAATCTACTCATTATGCTGCTACGGGCCTGATGACATAGATTTCATTGCTGAGTGATACTGCATTGTACGTAAGTACCACAAGTTCTTTATCCATTTTTCACTTTCTGCGATGTTGAACTTGTACTGTAAACGAGGTTCTTGTAAACAGAGCCGTTCCAAACTTTGGGGTGGCTGTGTGTTTTTGATTTTAATTTCCCTAAGCTATAGGACCATAAGTGGAAGTGCCCTAGGCTCTGTTGCTTTGTTTTTTAGATGTTTCAGGAAACACCATACACTTCTCCCGAGTGTCTGTTGGCAATTTACATCCCGCCCATCAGCATAACAAGGCTCCCAGTTCTCCATGGCCTGTCCTGCCTTTCTGGATTTTACACTTTTTTCAGATGGCCCTTTTGATCGGGGGGAAGTGAGACTTTATTGTAGTGCAGATTTCCTTTGCAAGCTTGCTTGGTTGACCAAAAAGGGCGTATGCGTTTTTTCCTGAATATATTCAGGAAAAAACGCATACGCCCTTTTTCGCCAAGTGCATCATTGTGGACGTTCTGCCTCTTTTCCTATGCTTTCAATGCAATTCCAGTCTACCTCCTGAAATCGGTTTCCTGCAATTCTGCCCCGCTTTCAAGTCCTCTTGGCAGCCTTACTTCAGTCTATTTTTGGACGATAGCTGTCATTTATAACTCTGCAGGTTTGTGAATTACAGTGCTCCTGAGCTCCTTTCTTTAACTCGCTTTCTTGTGACCTGGCCGCAACATCGCAGGATGTCTTCAGGCCCTAATCTGGTTCCGGCACGGCACGCTGAGCCTTTGGTTATTTCCTCTTCCTGGTGGGAAATGAGAGTTAAATTTGCCCATCCAGACACCTCCAGCTAGTCTCTCATTGGTTCTCGCTATTCCTGTTCATCTTCCACAGAAATTGCAAACTGGGCCAAACAGGAGGTTAAAGGGACTGACTCTCCAAGTGGGGAGAGTGTTAGTAAAGCGTCTGGAATGTTGCACCCGAGTACCAGTGTACGAAAACTGAGACATATTTGAACACGTCTCCCGATCACATGGTTGATCATACTCTAGGTTCCACATGCATGTTTTAGCTGAAGGAAGAATACCTTAAACCTGGGTAGTTGAAACCCGTGGAATGGGTACCATGCAATATGACTTCAAAGGGTCTTCATTTGCTCACCGAACCTCTCCAATCCTATCACTGCTGCGTTTATGCCCCTGTACACATGCTTGATTCTCTTTCGGAGACATAGCAATCCATAGGTTTTAAGATACTTACTAGTCAGGTACATTCTTAGGCGTTTAATATGCGGTGTTGAGTCCATTTCGTTGAGCAAGGAGTAGCTCTTGTCTATTCCATATTTGGCTTAAGGAACTTTATCTGTGCTCATTTCAATCTCTGGTTTTATGCAGCACCCCAACTCACCTTTCCCCTTAAGCAAGCATAAGTTGGTTTTCTAAATTTGAGACCCTGTTCTGTTCTGTAATTCAGTTCCTGTGTAGCCAAGTTTACATTCCGTGTATTACTGATATCTTATGATGTTTCTTTTTCTGTGTGACTTATTTCAGTTAGAATCATCGTACCTGAATCCACTCATTATGCTGCTACGGGCCTGATGACATAGATTTCATTGCTGAGTGATACTGCATTGTACGTAAGTACCACAAGTTCTTTATCCATTTTTCACTTTCTGTGATATTGAACTTGTACGGTAAATGAGGTTCTTGTAAACGGAGGCGTCCCAAACTTTGGGGTGGCTGTGTCTTTTTGATTTTAATTTCCCTAAGCTATAGGACCATAAGTGGAAGTGCCCTAGGTTCTGTTGCTTTGTTTTTTAGTTGTTTCAGGAAACACCATACACTTCTCCCGAGTGGTTGTTGGCAATTTACATCCCGCCCATCAGCATAACAAGGCTCCCAGTTCTCCATGGCCTGTCCTGCCTTTCTGGATTTTACACTTTTTTCAGATGGCCCTTTTGACCGGGGGGAAGTGAGACTTCATTGTAGTGCAGATTTCCTTTGCAAGCTTGCTTGTTTGGCCAAAAAGGGCGTATGCGTTTTTTCCTGAATATATTCAGGAAAAAACGCATACGCCCTTTTTGGCCAAGTGCATCATTGTGGACGTTCTGCCTCTTTTCCTATGCTTTCAATGCAATTCCAGTCTACCTCCTGAAATCGGTTTCCTGCAATTCTGCCCTGCTTTCAAGTCCTCTTGGCAGCCTTACTTCAGTCTATTTTTGGACGATAGCTGTCATTTATAACTCTGCAGGTTTGTGAATTACAGTGCCCCTGAGCTCCTTTCTTCAACTCGCTTTCTTGTGACCTGGCCGCAACACTGCAGGATGTCTTCAGGCCCTAATCTTGATCCGGCCCGGCACGCTGAGCCTTTGGTTAATTCCTCTTCCTGGTGGGAAATGAGAGTTAAATTTGCCCGTCCAGACACCTCCAGCTAGCCTCTCATTGGTTCTCGCTATTCCTGTTCATTTTCCGCAGAAATTGCAAACTGGGCCAAACAGGAGGTTAAAGAGACTGACTCTCCAAGTCGGGAGAGTGTTAGTAAAGCGTCTGGAATGTTGCACCCGAGTACCAGGGGAGGAAAACTGAGACATATTTGAACACGTCTCCCGTTCACATGGTTGATCATACTCTGGGTTCCACATGCATGTTTTAGCTGAAGGAAGAATACCTTAAACCTGGAGAGTTGAGACCCGTGTAATGGGTACCATGCAATATGACTTCAAAGGGTCTTCATTTGCTCACCGAACCTCACCAATCCTATCACTGCTGCGTTTATGCCCCTGTACACACGCTTGATTCTCTTTTGGAGACATAGCAATCCATAGGTTTTAAGATACTTACTAGTCAGGTACATTCTTAGACGTTTAATATGGGGTTTTGAGACCATTTCGTTGAGCAAGGAGTAGCTCTTGTCTATTCCATATTTGGCTTAAGGAACTTTATCTGTGCTCATTTCAATCTCTGGTTTTATGCAGCACCCCAACTCACCTTTCCCCTTAAGCAAGCATAAGTTGGTTTTCTAAATTTGAGACCCTGTTCTGTTTTGGAATGCAGTTCCTGTGTAGCCAAGTTTACATTCCGTGTATTAGTGATATCTTATGATGTTTCTTTTTCTGTGTGACTTATTTCAGTTAGAATCATCGTACCTGAATCCACTCATTATGCTGATACGGGCCTGATGACATAGATTTCATTGCTGAGTGATACTGCATTGTACGTAAGTACCACAAGTTCTTTATCCATTTTTCACTTTCTGTGATATTGAACTTGTACGGTAAACGAGGTTCTTGTAAACGGAGGCGTCCCAAACTTTGGGGTGGCTGTGTCTTTTTGATTTTAATTTCCCTAAGCTATAGGACCATAAGTGGAAGTGCCCTAGGCTCTGTTGCTTTGTTTTTTAGATGTTTCAGGAAACACCATACACTTCTCCTGAGTGTCTGTTGGCAATTTACATCCCGCCCATCAGCATAACAAGGCTCCCAGTTCTCCATGGCCTGTCCTGCCTTTCTGGATTTTACACTTTTTTCAGATGGCCCTTTTGACCGGGGAGAAGTGAGACTTCATTGT
This sequence comes from Delphinus delphis, assembly GCF_949987515.2. Taxonomy (NCBI): domain Eukaryota; kingdom Metazoa; phylum Chordata; class Mammalia; order Artiodactyla; family Delphinidae; genus Delphinus; species Delphinus delphis. The sequence continues at coordinate 699,681 of NW_027192764.1, read as the reverse complement.
AGTGCAGATTTCCTTTGCAAGTTTGCTTGGTTGGCCAAAAAGGGCGTATGCGTTTTTTCCTGAATATATTCAGGAAAAAACGCATACGCCCTTTTTGGCCAAGTGCATCATTGTGGACGTTCTGCCTCTTTTCCTATGCTTTCAATGCAATTCCAGTCTACCTCCTGAAATCGGTTTCCTGCAATTCTGCCCCGCTTTCAAGTCCTCTTGGCAGCCTTCCTTCAGTCTATTTTTGGACGATAGCTGTCATTTATAACTCTGCAGGTTTGTGAATTACAGTGCCCCTGAGCTCCTTTCTTCAACTCGCTTTCTTGTGACCTCGCCGCAACACCGCAGGATGTCTTCAGGCCCTAATCTGGTTCTGGCACGGCACGCTGAGCCTTTGGTTAATTCCTCTTCCTGGTGGGAAATGAGAGTTAAATTTGCCCATCCAGACACTCCAGCTAGTCTCTCATTGGTTCTCGCTATTCCTGTTAATCTTCCGCAGAAATTGCAAACTGGGCCAAACAGGAGGTTAAAGGGACTGACTCTCCAAGTGGGGAGAGTGTTAGTAAAGCGTCTGGAATGTTGCACCCGAGTACCAGGGGAGGAAAACTGAGACATATTTGAACACGTCTCCCGTTCGCATGGTTGATCATACTTGGGTTCCACATGCATGTTTTAGCTGAAGGAAGAATACCTTAAACCTGGAGAGTTAAGACCCGTGTAATGGGTACCATGCAATATGACTTCAAAGGGTCTTCATTTGCTCACCGAACCTCTCCAATCCTATCACTGCTGCGTTTATGCCCCTGTACACACGCTTGATTCTCTTTTGGAGACATAGCAATCCATAGGTTTTAAGATACTTACTAGTCAGGTACATTCTTAGGCGTTTAATATGGGGTTTTGAGTCCATTTCGTTGAGCAAGGAGTAGCTCTTGTCTATTCCATATTTGGCTTAAGGAACTTTATCTGTGCTCATTTCAATCTCTGGTTTTATGCAGCACCCCAACTCACCTTTCCCCTTAAGCAAGCATAAGTTGGTTTTCTAAATTTGAGACCCTGTTCTGTTCTGTAATTCAGTTCCTGTGTAGCCAAGTTTACATTCCGTGTATTACTGATATCTTATGATGTTTCTTTTTCTGTGTGACTTATTTCAGTTAGAATCATCATACCTGAATCCACTCATTGTGCTGCTAAGGGCCTGATGACACAGATTTCATTGCTGAGTGATATTGCTTTGTAAGTAAATACCACAACTTCTTTCTCCATTTTTCACTTTCTGCGATGTTGAACTTGTACTGTAAACGAGGTTCTTGTAAACAGAGCCGTTCCAAACTTTGGGGTGGTTGTGTCTTTTTCATTTTAATTTCCCTAAGCTATAGGACCATAAGTGGAAGTGCCCTAGGCTCTGTTGCTTTGTTTTTTAGTTGTTTCAGGAAACACCATACACTTCTCCCGAGTGGTTGTTGGCAATTTACATCCCGCCCATCAGCATAACTAGGCTCCCAGTTCTCCATGGCCTGTCCTGCCTTTCTGGATTTTACACTATTTTCAGATGGCCCTTTTGACCGGGGGGAAGTGAGACTTCATTGTAGTGCAGATTTCCTTTGCAAGCTTGCTTGGTTGGCCAAAAAGGGCGTATGCGTTTTTTCCTGAATATATTCAGGAAAAAACGCATACACCCTTTTTGGCCAAGTGCATCATTGTGGACGTTCTGCCTCTTTTCCTATGCTTTCAATGCAATTCCAGTCTACCTCCTGAAATCGGTTTCCTGCAATTCTGCCCCACTTTCAAGTCCTCTTGGCAGCCTTACTTCAGTCTATTTTTGGACGACAGCTCTAATTTATAACTCTGCAGGTTTGTGAATTACAGTGCCCCTAAGCTCGTTTCTTCAACTCGCTTTCTTGTGACCTGGCCGCAACACCGCAGGATGGCTTCAGGCCCTAATCTGGTTCCGGCACGGCACGCTGAGCCTTTGGTTATTTCCTCTTCCTGGTGGGAAATGAGAGTTAAATTTGCCCATCCAGACACCTCCAGCTATTCTTTCATTGGTTCTCGCTATTCCTGTTCATCTTCCACAGAAATTGCAAACTGGGCCAAACAGGAGGTTAAAGGGACTGACTCTCCAAGTCGGGAGAGTGTTAGTAAAGCGTCTGGAATGTTGCACCCGAGTACCAGGGTACGAAAACTGAGACATATTTGAACACGTCTCCCGATCACATGGTTGATCATACTCTAGGTTCCACATGCATGTTTTAGCTGAAGGAAGAATACCTTAAACCTGGGTAGTTGAAACCCGTGGAATGGGTACCATGCAATATGACTTCAAAGGGTCTTCATTTGCTCACCGAACCTCTCCAATCCTATCACTGCTGTGTTTATGCCCCTGTACACACGCTAGATTCTCTTTTGGAGACATAGCAATCCATAGGTTTTAAGATACTTACTAGTCAGGTACATTCTTAGGCGTTTAATATGCGGTGTTGAGTCCATTTCGTTGAGCAAGGAGTAGCTCTTGTCTATTCCATATTTGGCTTAAGGAACTTTATCTGTGCTCATTTCAATCTCTGGTTTTATGCAGCACCCCAACTCACCTTTCCCCTTAAGCAAGCATAAGTTGGTTTTCTAAATTTGAGACCCTGTTCTGTTCTGTAATTCAGTTCCTGTGTAGCCAAGTTTAAATTCCGTGTATTACTGATATCTTATGATGTTTCTTTTTCTGTGTGACTTATTTCAGTTAGAATCATCATACCTGAATCCACTCATTGTGCTTCTAAGGGCCTGATGACACAGATTTCATTGCTGAGTGATATTGCTTTGTAAGTAAATACCACAACTTTTTTATCCATTTTTCACTTTCTGCGATGTTGAACTTGTACTGTAAACGAGGTTCTTGTAAACAGAGCCGTTCGAAACTTTGGGGTGGCTGTGTCTTTTTGATTTTAAATTCCCTAAGCTATAGGACCATAAGTGGAAGTGCCCTAGGCTCTGTTGCTTTGTTTTTTAGATGTTTCAGGAAACACCATACACTTCTCCCAAGTGTTTGTTGGCAATTTACATCCCGCCCTTCAGCATAACAAGGCTCCCAGTTTTCCATGGCCTGTCCTGACTTTCTGGATTTTACACTTTTTTCAGATGGCCCTTTTGACCGGGGGAAGTGAGACTTCATTGTAGTGCAGATTTCCTTTGCAAGCTTGCTTGGTTGGCCAAAAAGTGTGTATGCGTTTTTTCCTGAATATATTCAGGAAAAAACGCATACGCCCTTTTTGGCCAAGTGCATCATTGTGGACGTTCTGCCTCTTTTCCTATGCTTTCAATGCAATTCCACTCTACCTCCTGAAATCGGTTTCCTGCAATTCTGCCCCGCTTTCAAGTCCTCTTGGCAGCCTTACTTGAGTCTATTTTTGGACGATAGCTCTCATTTATAACTCTGCAGGTTTGTGAATTACAGTGCCCCTGAGCTCCTTTCTTCAACTCGCTTTCTTTTGAGCTGGCCGCAACACCGCAGGATGGCTTCAGTCCCTAATCTGGTTCTGGTACGGCACGCTGAGCCTTTGGTTATTTCCTCTTCCTGGTGGGAAATGAGAGTTAAATTTGCCCGTCCAGACACCTCCAGCTAGCCTCTCATTGGTTCTCGCTATTCCTGTTCATCTTCCGCAGAAATTGCAAACTGGGCCAAACAGGAGGTTAAAGGCGCTGACTCTCCAAGTGGGGAGAGTGTTAGTAAAGCTTCTGGAATGTTGCACCCGAGTACCAGGGGAGGAAAACTGAGACATATTTGAACACGTCTCCCATTCACATGGTTGATCATACTCTGGGTTCCACATGCATGTTTTAGCTGAAGGAAGAATACCTTAAACCTGGAGAGTTGAGACCCGTGTAATGGGTACCATGCAATATGACTTCAAAGGGTCTTCATTTGCTCACCGAACCTCTCCAATCCTATCACTGCTGCGTTTATGCCCCTGTACACACGCTTGATTCTCTTTTGGAGACATAGCAATCCATAGGTTTTAAGATACTTACTAGTCAGGTACATTCTTAGGCGTTTAATATGGGGTGTTGAGTCCATTTCGTTGAGCAAGGAGTAGCTCTTGTCTATTCCATATTTGGCTTAAGGAACTTTATCTGTGCTCATTTCAATCTCTGGTTTTATGCAGCGCCCCAACTCACCTTTACCCTTAAGCAAGCATAAGTTGGTTTTCTAAATTTGAGACCCTGTTCTGTTTTGGAATGCAGTTCCTTTGTAGCCAAGTTTACATTCCGTGTATTAGTGATATCTTATGATGTTTCTTTTTCTGTGTGACTTATTTCAGTTATAATCATCGTACCTGAATCCACTCATTATGCTGCTACGGGCCTGATGACATAGATTTCATTGCTGAGTGATACTGCATTGTACGTAAGTACCACAAGTTCTTTATCCATTTTTCACTTTCTGTGATATTGAACTTGTACGGTAAACGAGGTTCTTGTAAACGGAGGCGTCCCAAACTTTGGGGTGGCTGTGTCTTTTTGATTTTAATTTCCCTAAGCTATAGGACCATAAGTGGAAGTGCCCTAGGCTCTGTTGCTTTGTTTTTTAGATGTTTCAGGAAACACCATACACTTCTCCTGAGTGTCTGTTGGCAATTTACATCCCGCCCATGAACATAACAAGGCTCCCAGTTCTCAATGGCCTGTTGCCTTTCTGGATTTTACACTTTTTTCAGATGGCCCTTTTGACCGGGGGGAAGTGAGACTTCATTTTAGTGCAGATTTCCTTTGCAAGCCTGCTTGGTTGGCCAAAAAGGGCGTATGCGTTTTTTCCTGAATATATTCAGGAAAAAACGCATACGCCCTTTTTGGCCAAGTGCATCATTGTGGACGTTCTGCCTCTTTTCCTATGCTTTCAATGCAATTCCAGTGTACGTCCTGAAATCGGTTTCCTGCAATTCTGCCCCGCTTTCAAGTCCTCTTGGCAGCCTTACTTCAGTCTATTTTTGGACGATAGCTGTCATTTATAACTCTGCAGGTTTGTGAATTACAGTGCCCCTGAGCTCCTTTCTTCAACTCGCTTTCTTGTGACCTGGCCGCAACACCGCAGGATGGCTTCAGGCCCTAATCTGGTTCCGGCCCGGCATGCTGAGCCTTTGGTTAATTCCTATTCCTGGTGGGAAATGAGAGTTAAATTTGCCCGTCCAGACACCTCTAGCTAGCCTCTCATTGGTTCTCGCTATTCCTGTTCATCTTCCACAGAAATTGCAAACTGGGCCAAACAGGAGGTTAAAGGGACTGACTCTCCAAGTCAGGAGAGTGTTAGTAAAGCATCTGTAATGTTGCACCCGAGTACCAGGGGAGGAAAACTGAGACATATTTGAATACGTCTCCCGTTCACATGGTTGATCATACTCTGGGTTCCACATGCATGTTTTAGCTGAAGGAAGAATACCTTAACCTGGAGAGTTGAGACCCGTGTAATGGGTACCATGCAATATGACTTCAAAGGGTCTTCATATGCTCACCGAACCTCTCCAATCCTATCACTGCTGCGTTTATGCCCCTGTACACATGCTTGATTCTCTTTCGGAGACATAGCAATCCATAGGTTTTAAGATACTTACTAGTCAGGTACATTCTTAGGCGTTTAATATGGGGTGTTGAGTCCATTTCGTTGAGCAAGGAGTAGCTCTTGTCTATTCCATATTTGGCTTAAGGAACTTTATCTGTGCTCATTTCAATCTCTGGTTTTATGCAGCACCCCAACTCACCTTTCCCCTTAAGCAAGCATAAGTTGGTTTTCTAAATTTGAGACCCTGTTCTGTTCTGTAATTCAGTTCCTGTGTAGCCAAGTTTCCATTCCGTGTATTACTGATATCTTATGATGTTTCTTTTTCTGTGTGACTTATTTCAGTTAGAATCATCATACCTGAATCCACTCATTGTGCTGCTAAGGGCCTGATGACACAGATTTCATTGCTGAGTGATATTGCTTTGTAAGTAAATACCACAACTTCTTTATCCATTTTTCACTTTCTGCGATGTTGAACTTGTACTGTAAACGAGGTTCTTGTAAACAGAGCCGATCCAAACTTTGGGGTGGCTGTGTCTTTTTGATTTTAATTTCCCTAAGCTATAGGACCATATGTGGAAGTGCCCTAGGTTCTGTTGCTTTGTTTTTTAGATGTTTCAGGAAACACCATACACTTCTCCCGAGTGGTTGTTGGCAATTTACATCCCGCCCATCAGCATAACAAGGCTCCCAGTTCTCCATGGCCTGTCCTGCCTTTCTGGATTTTACACTTTTTTCAGACGGCCCTTTTGACCGGGGGGAAGTGAGACTTCATTGTAGTGCAGATTTCCTTTGCAAGCTTGCTTGGTTGGCCAAAAAGGGCGTATGCGTTTTTTCCTGAATATATTCAGGAAAAAACACATATGCCCTTTTTGGCCAAGTGCATCATTGTGTACGTTCTGCCTCTTTTCCTATGCTTTCAATGCAATTCCAGTCTACCTCCTGAAATCGGTTTCCTGCAATTCTGCCCCGCTTTCAAGTCCTCTTGGCAGCCTTACTTCAGTATATTTTTGGACGATAGCTGTCATTTATAACTCTGCAGGTTTGTGAATTACAGTGCCCCTGAGCTCCTTTCTTCAACTTGCTTTCTTGTGACCTGGCCGCAACACCGCAGGATGGCTTCAGGCCCTAATCTGGTTCCGGCACGGCACGCTGAGCCTTTGGTTATTTCCTCTTCCTGGTGGGAAATGAGAGTTAAATTTGCCCGTCCAGACACCTCCAGCTAGTCTCTCATTGGTTCTCGCTATTCCTGTTCAACTTCCGCAGAAATTGCAAAGTGGGCGAAACCGGAGGTTAAAGGGACTGACTCTCCAAGTCGGGAGAGTGTTAGTAAAGCGTCTGGAATGTTGCACCCGAGGACCAGGGGAGGAAAACTGAGACATATTTGAACACGTCTCCCGTTCACATGGTTGATCATACTCTGGGTTCCACATGCATGTTTTAGCTGAAGGAAGAATACCTTAAACCTGTGTATTTGAAACCCGTGGAATGGGTACCATGCAATATGACTTCAAAGGGTCTCCATTTGCTCACCGAACCTCTCCAATCCTATCACTGCTGCGTTTATGCCCCTGTACACATGCTTGATTCTCTTTCGGAGACAGAGCAATCCATAGGTTGTAAGATACTTACTAGTCAGGTACATTCTTAGGCGTTTAATATGCGGTGTTGAGTCCATTTCGTTGAGCAAGGAGTAGCTCTTGTGTATTCCATATTTGCCTTAAGGAACTTTATCTGTGCTCATTTCAATCTCTGGTTTTATGCAGCACCCCAACTCACCTTTCCCCTTAAGCAAACATAAGTTGGTTTTCTAAATTTGAGACCCTGTTCTGTTTTGGAATGCAGTTCCTGTGTAGCCAAGTTTACATTCCGTGTATTAGTGATATCTTATGATGTTTCTTTTTCTGTGTGACTTATTTCAGTTAGAATCATCGTACCTGAATCCACTCATTATGCTGCTACGGGCCTGATGACATAGATTTCATTGCTGAGTGATACTGCATTGTACGTAAATACCACAAGTTCTTTATCCATTTTTCACTTTCTGTGATATTGAACTTGTACGGTAAACGAGGTTCTTGTAAACGGAGGCGTCCCAAACTTTGGGGTGGCTGTGTCTTTTTGATTTTAATTTCCCTAAGCTATAGGACCATAAGTGGAAGTGCCCTAGGCTCTGTTGCTTTGTTTTTTAGATGTTTCAGGAAACACCATACACTTCTCCTGAGTGTCTGTTGGCAATTTACATCCCGCCCATGAACATAACAAGGCTCCCAGTTCTCAATGGCCTGTTGCCTTTCTGGATTTTACACTTTTTTCAGATGGCCCTTTTGACCGGGGGGAAGTGAGACTTCATTTTAGTGCAGATTTCCTTTGCAAGCCTGCTTGGTTGGCCAAAAAGGGCGTATGCGTTTTTTCCTGAATATATTCAGGAAAAAACGCATACGCCCTTTTTGGCCAAGTGCATCATTGTGGACGTTCTGCCTCTTTTCCTATGCTTTCAATGCAATTCCAGTGTACGTCCTGAAATCGGTTTCCTGCAATTCTGCCCCGCTTTCAAGTCCTCTTGGCAGCCTTACTTCAGTCTATTTTTGGACGATAGCTGTCATTTATAACTCTGCAGGTTTGTGAATTACAGTGCCCCTGAGCTCCTTTCTTCAACTCGCTTTCTTGTGACCTGGCCGCAACACCGCAGGATGGCTTCAGGCCCTAATCTGGTTCCGGCCCGGCATGCTGAGCCTTTGGTTAATTCCTATTCCTGGTGGGAAATGAGAGTTAAATTTGCCCGTCCAGACACCTCTAGCTAGCCTCTCATTGGTTCTCGCTATTCCTGTTCATCTTCCACAGAAATTGCAAACTGGGCCAAACAGGAGGTTAAAGGGACTGACTCTCCAAGTCAGGAGAGTGTTAGTAAAGCATCTGGAATGTTGCACCCGAGTACCAGGGGAGGAAAACTGAGACATATTTGAATACGTCTCCCGTTCACATGGTTGATCATACTCTGGGTTCCACATGCATGTTTTAGCTGAAGGAAGAATACCTTAACCTGGAGAGTTGAGACCCGTGTAATGGGTACCATGCAATATGACTTCAAAGGGTCTTCATATGCTCACCGAACCTCTCCAATCCTATCACTGCTGCGTTTATGCCCCTGTACACATGCTTGATTCTCTTTCGGAGACATAGCAATCCATAGGTTTTAAGATACTTACTAGTCAGGTACATTCTTAGGCGTTTAATATGGGGTGTTGAGTCCATTTCGTTGAGCAAGGAGTAGCTCTTGTCTATTCCATATTTGGCTTAAGGAACTTTATCTGTGCTCATTTCAATCTCTGGTTTTATGCAGCACCCCAACTCACCTTTCCCCTTAAGCAAGCATAAGTTGGTTTTCTAAATTTGAGACCCTGTTCTGTTCTGTAATTCAGTTCCTGTGTAGCCAAGTTTCCATTCCGTGTATTACTGATATCTTATGATGTTTCTTTTTCTGTGTGACTTATTTCAGTTAGAATCATCATACCTGAATCCACTCATTGTGCTGCTAAGGGCCTGATGACACAGATTTCATTGCTGAGTGATATTGCTTTGTAAGTAAATACCACAACTTCTTTATCCATTTTTCACTTTCTGCGATGTTGAACTTGTACTGTAAACGAGGTTCTTGTAAACAGAGCCGATCCAAACTTTGGGGTGGCTGTGTCTTTTTGATTTTAATTTCCCTAAGCTATAGGACCATATGTGGAAGTGCCCTAGGTTCTGTTGCTTTGTTTTTTAGATGTTTCAGGAAACACCATACACTTCTCCCGAGTGGTTGTTGGCAATTTACATCCCGCCCATCAGCATAACAAGGCTCCCAGTTCTCCATGGCCTGTCCTGCCTTTCTGGATTTTACACTTTTTTCAGACGGCCCTTTTGACCGGGGGGAAGTGAGACTTCATTGTAGTGCAGATTTCCTTTGCAAGCTTGCTTGGTTGGCCAAAAAGGGCGTATGCGTTTTTTCCTGAATATATTCAGGAAAAAACACATATGCCCTTTTTGGCCAAGTGCATCATTGTGTACGTTCTGCCTCTTTTCCTATGCTTTCAATGCAATTCCAGTCTACCTCCTGAAATCGGTTTCCTGCAATTCTGCCCCGCTTTCAAGTCCTCTTGGCAGCCTTACTTCAGTATATTTTTGGACGATAGCTGTCATTTATAACTCTGCAGGTTTGTGAATTACAGTGCCCCTGAGCTCCTTTCTTCAACTTGCTTTCTTGTGACCTGGCCGCAACACCGCAGGATGGCTTCAGGCCCTAATCTGGTTCCGGCACGGCACGCTGAGCCTTTGGTTATTTCCTCTTCCTGGTGGGAAATGAGAGTTAAATTTGCCCGTCCAGACACCTCCAGCTAGTCTCTCATTGGTTCTCGCTATTCCTGTTCAACTTCCGCAGAAATTGCAAAGTGGGCGAAACCGGAGGTTAAAGGGACTGACTCTCCAAGTCGGGAGAGTGTTAGTAAAGCGTCTGGAATGTTGCACCCGAGGACCAGGGGAGGAAAACTGAGACATATTTGAACACGTCTCCCGTTCACATGGTTGATCATACTCTGGGTTCCACATGCATGTTTTAGCTGAAGGAAGAATACCTTAAACCTGTGTATTTGAAACCCGTGGAATGGGTACCATGCAATATGACTTCAAAGGGTCTCCATTTGCTCACCGAACCTCTCCAATCCTATCACTGCTGCGTTTATGCCCCTGTACACATGCTTGATTCTCTTTCGGAGACAGAGCAATCCATAGGTTGTAAGATACTTACTAGTCAGGTACATTCTTAGGCGTTTAATATGCGGTGTTGAGTCCATTTCGTTGAGCAAGGAGTAGCTCTTGTGTATTCCATATTTGCCTTAAGGAACTTTATCTGTGCTCATTTCAATCTCTGGTTTTATGCAGCACCCCAACTCACCTTTCCCCTTAAGCAAACATAAGTTGGTTTTCTAAATTTGAGACCCTGTTCTGTTTTGGAATGCAGTTCCTGTGTAGCCAAGTTTACATTCCGTGTATTAGTGATATCTTATGATGTTTCTTTTTCTGTGTGACTTATTTCAGTTAGAATCATCGTACCTGAATCCACTCATTATGCTGCTACGGGCCTGATGACATAGATTTCATTGCTGAGTGATACTGCATTGTACGTAAATACCACAAGTTCTTTATCCATTTTTCACTTTCTGTGATATTGAACTTGTACGGTAAACGAGGTTCTTGTAAACGGAGGCGTCCCAAACTTTGGGGTGGCTGTGTCTTTTTGATTTTAATTTCCCTAAGCTATAGGACCATAAGTGGAAGTGCCCTAGGCTCTGTTGCTTTGTTTTTTAGATGTTTCAGGAAACACCATACACTTCTCTTGAGTGTCTGTTGGCAATTTACATCCCGCCCATCAGCATAACAAGGCTCCCAGTTCTCCATGGCCTGTCCTGCCTTTCTGGATTTTACACTTTTTTCAGATGGCCCTTTTGACCAGGGGGAAGTGAGACTTCATTGTAGTGCAGATTTCCTTTGCAAACCTGCTTGGTTGGCCAAAAAGGGCGTATGCGTTTTTTCCTGAATATATTCAGGAAAAAACGCATACGCCCTTTTTGGCCAAGTGCATCATTGTGGACGTTCTGCCTCTTTTCCTATGCTTTCAATGCAATTCCAGTCTACCTCCTGAAATCGGTTTCCTGCAATTCTGCCCCGCTTTCAAGTCCTCTTGGCAGCCTTCCTTCAGTCTATTTTTGGACGATAGCTGTCATTTATAACTCTGCAGGTTTGTGAATTACAGTGCCCCTGAGCTCCTTTCTTAAACTCGCTTTCTTGTGACCTGGCTGCAACACCGCAGGATGTCTTCAGGTCCTAATCTGGTTCCGGCACGGCACGCTGAGCCTTTGGTTATTTCCTCTTCCTGGTGGGAAATGAGAGTTAAATTTGCCCGTCCAGACACCTCCAGCTAGTTTCTCATTGGTTCTCGCTATTCCTGTTCATCTTCCGCAGAAATTGCAAACTGGGCCAAACCGGAGGTTAAAGGGACTGACTCTCCAAGTCGGGAGAGTGTTAGTAAAGCGTCTGGAATGTTGCACCCGAGGACCAGGGTACAAAAACTGAGACATATTTGAACACGTCTCCCGTTCACATGGTTGATCATACTCTGGGTTCCACATGCATGTTTTAGCTGAAGGAAGAATACCTTAAACCTGGAGAGCTGAGACCCGTGTAATGGGTACCATGCCATATGACTTCAAAGGGTCTTCATTTGCTCACCGAACCTCTCCAATCCTATCACTGCTGCGTTTATGCCCCTGTACACATGCTTGATTCTCTTTCGGAGACATAGCAATCCATAGGTTTTAAGATACTTACTAGTCAGGTACATTCTTAGGCGTTTAATATGCGGTGTTGAGTCCATTTTGTTGAGCAAGGAGTAGCTCTTGTCTATTCCATATTTGGCTTAAGGAACTTTATCTGTGCTCATTTCAATCTCTGGTTTTATGCAGCACCCCAACTCACCTTTCCCCTTAAGCAAGCATAAGTTGGTTTTCTAAATTTGAGACCCTGTTCTGTTCTGTAATTCAGTTCCTGTGTAGCCAAGTTTACATTCCGTGTATTACTGATATCTTATGATGTTTCTTTTTCTGTGTGACTTATTTCAGTTAGAATCATCATACCTGAATCCACTCATTGTGCTGCTAAGGGCCTGATGACTTAGATTTCATTGCTGAGTGATATTGCTTTGTAAATAAATACCACAACTTCTTTATCCATTTTTCACTTTCTGCGATGTTGAACTTGTACTGTAAACGAGGTTATTGTAAACAGAGCCGTTCCAAACTTTGGGGTGGCTGTGTCTTTTTGATTTTAATTTCCCTAATCTATAGGACCATAAGTGGAAGTGCCCTAGGCTCTGTTGCTTTGTTTTTTAGATGTTTCAGGAAACACCATACACTTCTCCCGAGTGGTTGTTGGCAATTTACATCCCGCCCATCAGCATAACAAGGCTCCCAGTTCTCCATGGCCTGTCCTGCCTTTCTGGATTTTACACTTTTTTCAGATGGCCCTTTTGACCGGGGGGAAGTGAGACTTCATTGTAGTGCAGATTTCCTTTGCAAGCTTGCTTGGTTGGCCAAAAACGGCGTATGCGTTTTTTCCTGAATATATTCAGGAAAAAACGCATACGCCCTTTTTGGCCAAGTGCATCATTGTGGACGTTCTGCCTCTTTTCCTATGCTTTCAATGCAATTCCAGTCTACCTCCTGAAATCGGTTTCCTGCAATTCTGCCCCGCTTTCAAGTCCTCTTGGCAGCCTTACTTCAGTCTATTTTTGGACGATAGCTGTCATTTATAACTCTGCAGGTTTGTGAATTACAGTGCCCCTGAGCTCCTTTCTTCAACTCGCTTTCTTTTGAGCTGGCCGCAACACCGCAGGATGGCTTCAGGCCCTAATCTGGTTCCGGTACGGCACGCTGAGCCTTTGGTTATTTCCTCTTCCTGGTGGGAAATGAGAGTTAAATTTGCCCGTCCAGACACCTCCAGCTAGCCTCTCATTGGTTCTCGCTATTCCTGTTCATCTTCCGCAGAAATTGCAAACCGTGCCAAACAGGAGGTTAAAGGCGCTGACTCTCCAAGTGGGGAGAGAGTTAGTAAAGCGTCTGGAATGTTGCACCCGAGTACCAGGGGAGGAAAACTGAGACATATTTGAACACGTCTCCCGATCACATGGTTGATCATACTCTGGGTTCCACATGCATGTTTTAGCTGAAGGAAGAATACCTAAAACCTGGGTAGTTGAAACCCGTGGAATGGGTACCATGCAATATGACTTCAAAGGGTCTTCATTTGCTCACCGAACCTCTCTAATCCTATCACTGCTGCGTTTATGCCCCTGTACACATGCTTGATTCTCTTTCGGAGACATAGCAATCCATAGGTTTTAAGATACTTACTAGTCAGGTACATTCTTAGGCGTTTAATATGCGGTGTTGAGTCCATTTCGTTGAGCAAGGAGTAGCTCTTGTCTATTCCATATTTGGCTTAAGGAACTTTATCTGTGCTCATTTCAATCTCTGGTTTTATGCAGCAACCCAACTCACCTTTACCCTTAAGCAAGCATAAGTTGGTTTTCTAAATTTGAGACCCTGTTCTGTTCTGTAATTCAGTTCCTGTGTAGCCAAGTTTACATTCCGTGTATTACTGATATCTTATGATGTTTCTTTTTCTGTGTGACTTATTTCAGTTAGAATCATCATACCTGAATCCACTCATTGTGCTGCTAAGGGCCTGATGACACAGATTTCATTGCTGAGTGATATTGTTTTGTAAGTAAATACCACAACTTCTTTATCCATTTTTCACTTTCTGCGATGTTGAACTTGTACTGTAAACGAGGTTCTTGTAAACAGAGCCGTTCCAAACTTTGGGGTGGCTGTGTCTTTTTGATTTTAATTTCCCTAATCTATAGGACCATAAGTGGAAGTGCCCTAGGCTCTGTTGCTTTGTTTTTTAGATGTTTCAGGAAACACCATACACTTCTCCCGAGTGGTTGTTGGCAATTTACATCCCGCCCATCAGCATAACAAGGCTCCCAGTTCTCCATGGCCTGTCCTGCCTTTCTGGATTTTACACTTTTTTCAGATGGCCCTTTTGACCGGGGGGAAGTGAGACTTCATTGTAGTGCAGATTTCCTTTGCAAGCTTGCTTGGTTGGCCAAAAAGGGCGTATGCGTTTTTTCCTGAATATATTCAGGAAAAAACGCATACGCCCTTTTTGGCCAAGTGCATCATTGTGGACGTTCTGCCTCTTTTCCTATGCTTTCAATGCAATTCCAGTCTACCTCCTGAAATCGGTTTCCTGCAATTCTGCCCCGCTTTCAAGTCCTCTTGGCAGCCTTACTTCAGTATATTTTTGGACGATAGCTGTCATTTATAACTCTGCAGGTTTGTGAATTACAGTGCCCCTGAGCTCCTTTCTTCAACTCGCTTTCTTTTGAGCTGGCCGCAACACCGCAGGATGGCTTCAGGCCCTAATCTGGTTCCGGTACGGCACGCTGAGCCTTTGGTTATTTCCTCTTCCTGGTGGGAAATGAGAGTTAAATTTGCCCGTCCAGACACCTCCAGCTAGCCTCTCATTGGTTCTCGCTATTCCTGTTCATCTTCCGCAGAAATTGCAAACTGGGCCAAACAGGAGGTTAAAGGCGCTGACTCTCCAAGTGGGGAGAGTGTTAGTAAAACGTCTGGAATGTTGCACCCGAGTACCAGGGGAGGAAAACTGAGACATATTTGAACACGTCTCCCGTTCACATGGTTGATCATACTTGGGTTGCACATGCATGTTTTAGCTGAAGGAAGAATACCTTAAACCTGGAGAGTTGAGACCCGTGTAATGGGTACCATGCAATATGACTTCAAAGGGTCTTCATTTGCTCACCGAACCTCTCCAATCCTATCACTGCTGCGTTTATGCCCCTGTACACATTCTTGATTCTCTTTTGGAGACATAGCAATCCATAGGTTTTACGATACTTACTAGTCAGGTACATTCTTAGGCGTTTAATATGCGGTGTTGAGTCCATTTCGTTGAGCAAGGAGTAGCTCTTGTCTATTCCATATTTGACTTAAGGAACTTTATCTGTGCTCATTTCAATCTCTGGTTTTATGCAGCACCCCAACTCACCTTTCCCCTTAAGCAAGCATAAGTTGGTTTTCTAAATTTGAGACCCTGTTCTGTTCTGTAATTCAGTTCCTGTGTAGCCAAGTTTACATTCCGTGTATTACTGATATCTTATGATGTTTCTTTTTCTGTGTGACTTATTTCAGTTAGAATCATCATACCTGAATCCACTCATTGTGCTGCTAAGGGCCTGATGACACAGATTTCATTGCTGAGTGATATTGCTTTGTAAGTAAATACCACAACTTCTTTATCCATTTTTCACTTTCTGCGATGTTGAACTTGTACTGTAAACGAGGTTCTTGTAAACAGAGGCGTCCCAAACTTTGGGGTGGCTGTGTCTTTTTGATTTTAATTTCCCTAAGCTATAGGACCATAAGTGGCAGTGCCCTAGGCTCTGTTGCTTTGTTTTTTAGATGTTTCAGGAAACACCATACACTTCTCCCGAGTGTCTGTTGGCTATTTACATCCCGCCCATCAGCATAACAAGGCTCCCAGTTCTCCATGGCCTGTCCTGCCTTTCTGGATTTTACACTTTTTTCAGATGGCCCTTTTGACTGGGGTGAAGTGAGACTTCATTGTAGTGCAGATTTCCTTTGCAAGCTTGCTTGGTTGGCCAAAAAGGGCGTATGCGTTTTTTCCTGAATATATTCAGGAAAACACGCATACGCCCTTTTTGGCCAAGTGCATCATTGTGGACGTTCTGCCTCTTTTCCTATGCTTTCAATGCAATTCCAGTCTACCTCCTGAAATCGGTTTCCTGCAATTCTGCCCCGCTTTCAAGTCCTCTTGGCAGCCTTACTTCAGTCTATTTTTGGATGATAGCTGTCATTTATAACTCTGCAGGTTTGTGAATTACAGTGCCCCTGAGCTCCTTTCTTCAACTCGCTTTCTTTTGAGCTGGCTGCAACACCGCAGGATGGCTTCAGGCCCTAATCTGGTTCCGGCACGGTACGCTGAGCCTTTGGTTAATTCCTCTTCCTGGTGGGAAATGAGAGTTAAATTTGCCCGTCCAGACACCTCCAGGTAGCCTCTCATTGGTTCTCGCTGTTCCTGTTCATCTTCCGCAGAAATTGCAAACTGGGCAAAACAGAAGGTTAAAGGGACTGACTCTCCAAGTGGGGAGAGTGTTAGTAAAGCGTCTGGAATGTTGCACCCGAGTACCAGGGGAGGAAAACTGAGACATATTTGAACACGTCTCCCGATCACATGGTTGATCATACTCTAGGTTCCACATGCCTGTTTTAGCTGAAGGAAGAATACCTTAAACCTGGGTAGTTGAAAGCCGTGGAATGGGTACCATGCAATATGACTTCAAAGGGTCTTCATTTGCTCACTGAACCTCTCCAATCCTATCACTGCTGCGTTTATGCCCCTGTACACATGCTTGATTCTCTTTCGGAGACATAGCAATCCATAGGTTTTAAGATACTTACTAGTCAGGTACATTCTTAGGCGTTTAATATGCGGTGTTGAGTCCATTTCGTTGAGCAAGGAGTAGCTCTTGTTTATTCCATATTTGGCTTAAGGAACTTTATCTGTGCTCATTTCAATCTCTGGTTTTATGCAGCACCCCAACTCACCTTTACCCTTAAGCAAGCATAAGTTGTCTTTCTAAATTTGAGACCCTGTTCTGTTCTGTAATTCAGTTCCTGTGTAGCCAAGTTTCCATTCCGTGTATTACTGATATCTTATGATGTTTCTTTTTCTGTGTGACTTATTTCAGTTAGAATCATCATACCTGAATCCACTCATTGTGCTGCTAAGGGCCTGATGACATAGATTTCATTGCTGAGTGATATTGCTTTGTAAGTGAATACCACAACTTCTTTATCCATTTTTCACTTTCTGCGATGTTGAACTTGTACTGTAAACGAGGTTCTTGTAAACAGAGTCGTTCCAAACTTTGGGGTGGCTGTGTCTTTTTGATTTTAATTTCCCTAAGCTATAGGACCATAAGTGGAAGTGCCCTAGGCTCTGTTGCTTTGTTTTTTAGATGTTTCAGGAAACACCATACACTTCTCCCAAGTGTCTGTTGGCAATTTACATCCCGCCCATCAGCATAACAAGGCTCCCAGTTCTCAATGGCCTGTTGCCTTTCTGGATTTTACACTTTTTTCAGATGGCCCTTTTGACCGGGGGGAAGTGAGACTTCATTGTAGTGCAGATTTCCTTTGCAAGCTTGCTTGGTTGGCCAAAAAGGGCGTATGCGTTTTTTCCTGAATATATTCAGGAAAAAACGCATACGCCCTTTTTGGCCAAGTGCATCATTGTGGACGTTCTGCCTCTTTTCCTATGCTTTCAATGCAATTCCAGTCTACCTCCTGAAATCGGTTTCCTGCAATTCTGCCCCGCTTTCAAGTCCTCTTGGCAGCCTTACTTCAGTCTATTTTTGGACGATAGCTGTCATTTATAACTCTGCAGGTTTGTGAATTACAGTGCCCCTGAGCTCCTTTCTTCAACTCGCTTTCTTTTGAGCTGGCCGCAACACCGCAGGATGGCTTCAGGCCCTAATCTGGTTCCGGTACGGCACGCTGAGCCTTTGGTTATTTCCTCTTCCTGGTGGGAAATGAGAGTTAAATTTGCCCGTCCAGACACCTCCAGCTAGCCTCTCATTGGTTCTCGCTATTCCTGTTCATCTTCCGCAGAAATTGCAAACTGGGCCAAACAGGAGGTTAAAGGCGCTGACTCTCCAAGTGGGGAGAGTGTTAGTAAAACGTCTGGAATGTTGCACCCGAGTACCAGGGGAGGAAAACTGAGACATATTTGAACACGTCTCCCGTTCACATGGTTGATCATACTTGGGTTGCACATGCATGTTTTAGCTGAAGGAAGAATACCTTAAACCTGGAGAGTTGAGACCCGTGTAATGGGTACCATGCAATATGACTTCAAAGGGTCTTCATTTGCTCACCGAACCTCTCCAATCCTATCACTGCTGCGTTTATGCCCCTGTACACATTCTTGATTCTCTTTTGGAGACATAGCAATCCATAGGTTTTACGATACTTACTAGTCAGGTACATTCTTAGGCGTTTAATATGCGGTGTTGAGTCCATTTCGTTGAGCAAGGAGTAGCTCTTGTCTATTCCATATTTGACTTAAGGAACTTTATCTGTGCTCATTTTAATCTCTGGTTTTATGCAGCACCCCAACTCACCTTTCCCCTTAAGCAAGCATAAGTTGGTTTTCTAAATTTGAGACCCTGTTCTGTTCTGTAATTCAGTTCCTGTGTAGCCAAGTTTACATTCCGTGTATTACTGATATCTTATGATGTTTCTTTTTCTGTGTGACTTATTTCAGTTAGAATCATCATACCTGAATCCACTCATTGTGCTGCTAAGGGCCTGATGACACAGATTTCATTGCTGAGTGATATTGCTTTGTAAGTAAATACCACAACTTCTTTATCCATTTTTCACTTTCTGCGATGTTGAACTTGTACTGTAAACGAGGTTCTTGTAAACAGAGGCGTCCCAAACTTTGGGGTGGCTGTGTCTTTTTGATTTTAATTTCCCTAAGCTATAGGACCATAAGTGGCAGTGCCCTAGGCTCTGTTGCTTTGTTTTTTAGATGTTTCAGGAAACACCATACACTTCTCCCGAGTGTCTGTTGGCTATTTACATCCCGCCCATCAGCATAACAAGGCTCCCAGTTCTCCATGGCCTGTCCTGCCTTTCTGGATTTTACACTTTTTTCAGATGGCCCTTTTGACTGGGGTGAAGTGAGACTTCATTGTAGTGCAGATTTCCTTTGCAAGCTTGCTTGGTTGGCCAAAAAGGGCGTATGCGTTTTTTCCTGAATATATTCAGGAAAACACGCATACGCCCTTTTTGGCCAAGTGCATCATTGTGGACGTTCTGCCTCTTTTCCTATGCTTTCAATGCAATTCCAGTCTACCTCCTGAAATCGGTTTCCTGCAATTCTGCCCCGCTTTCAAGTCCTCTTGGCAGCCTTACTTCAGTCTATTTTTGGATGATAGCTGTCATTTATAACTCTGCAGGTTTGTGAATTACAGTGCCCCTGAGCTCCTTTCTTCAACTCGCTTTCTTTTGAGCTGGCTGCAACACCGCAGGATGGCTTCAGGCCCTAATCTGGTTCCGGCACGGTACGCTGAGCCTTTGGTTAATTCCTCTTCCTGGTGGGAAATGAGAGTTAAATTTGCCCGTCCAGACACCTCCAGGTAGCCTCTCATTGGTTCTCGCTGTTCCTGTTCATCTTCCGCAGAAATTGCAAACTGGGCAAAACAGAAGGTTAAAGGGACTGACTCTCCAAGTGGGGAGAGTGTTAGTAAAGCGTCTGGAATGTTGCACCCGAGTACCAGGGGAGGAAAACTGAGACATATTTGAACACGTCTCCCGATCACATGGTTGATCATACTCTAGGTTCCACATGCCTGTTTTAGCTGAAGGAAGAATACCTTAAACCTGGGTAGTTGAAAGCCGTGGAATGGGTACCATGCAATATGACTTCAAAGGGTCTTCATTTGCTCACTGAACCTCTCCAATCCTATCACTGCTGCGTTTATGCCCCTGTACACATGCTTGATTCTCTTTCGGAGACATAGCAATCCATAGGTTTTAAGATACTTACTAGTCAGGTACATTCTTAGGCGTTTAATATGCGGTGTTGAGTCCATTTCGTTGAGCAAGGAGTAGCTCTTGTTTATTCCATATTTGGCTTAAGTAACTTTATCTGTGCTCATTTCAATCTCTGGTTTTATGCAGCACCCCAACTCACCTTTCCCCTTAAGCAAGCATAAGTTGTCTTTCTAAATTTGAGACCCTGTTCTGTTCTGTAATTCAGTTCCTGTGTAGCCAAGTTTCCGTTCCGTGTATTACTGATATCTTATGATGTTTCTTTTTCTGTGTGACTTATTTCAGTTAGAATCATCATACCTGAATCCACTCATTGTGCTGCTAAGGGCCTGATGACATAGATTTCATTGCTGAGTGATATTGCTTTGTAAGTGAATACCACAACTTCTTTATCCATTTTTCACTTTCTGCGATGTTGAACTTGTACTGTAAACGAGGTTCTTGTAAACAGAGTCGTTCCAAACTTTGGGGTGGCTGTGTCTTTTTGATTTTAATTTCCCTAAGCTATAGGACCATAAGTGGAAGTGCCCTAGGCTCTGTTGCTTTGTTTTTTAGATGTTTCAGGAAACACCATACACTTCTCCCAAGTGTCTGTTGGCAATTTACATCCCGCCCATCAGCATAACAAGGCTCCCAGTTCTCAATGGCCTGTTGCCTTTCTGGATTTTACACTTTTTTCAGATGGCCCTTTTGACCGGGGGGAAGTGAGACTTCATTGTAGTGCAGATTTCCTTTGCAAGCTTGCTTGGTTGGCCAAAAAGGGCGTATGCGTTTTTTCCTGAATATATTCAGGAAAAAACGCATACGCCCTTTTTGGCCAAGTGCATCATTGTGGACGTTCTGCCTCTTTTCCTATGCTTTCAATGCAATTCCAGTCTACCTCCTGAAATCGGTTTCCTGCAATTCTGCCCCGCTTTCAAGTCCTCTTGGCAGCCTTACTTCAGTCTATTTTTGGACGATAGCTGTCATTTATAACTCTGCAGGTTTGTGAATTACAGTGCCCCTGAGCTCCTTTCTTCAACTCGCTTTCTTTTGAGCTGGCCGCAACACCGCAGGATGGCTTCAGGCCCTAATCTGGTTCCGGCCCGGCATGCTGAGCCTTTGGTTAATTCCTCTTCATGGTGGGAAATGAGAGTTAAATTTGCCCGTCCAGACACCTCCAGCTAGGCTCTCATTGGTCCTCGCTATTCCTGTTCATCTTCCGCAGAAATTGCAAACTGGGCCAAACAGGAGGTTAAAGGGACTGACTCTCCAAGTCGGGAGGGTGTTAGTAAAGCGTCTGGAATGTTGCACCCGAGTACCAGGGGAGGAAAACTGAGACATATTTGAACACGTCTCCCGTTCACATGGTTGATCATACTCTGGGTTCCACATGCATGTTTTAGCTGAAGGAAGAATACCTTAAACCTGGAGAGTTGAGACCCGTGGAAATGGTACCATGCAATATGACTTCAAAGGGTCTTCATTTGCTCACCGAACCTCTCCAATCCTATCACTGCTGCGTTTATGCCCCTGTACACACGCTTGATTCTCTTTTGGAGACATAGCAATCCATAGGTTTTAAGATACTTACTAGTCAGGTACATTCTTAGGCGTTTAATATGGGGTTTTGAGTCCATTTCGTTGAGCAAGGAGTAGCTCTTGTCTATTCCATATTTGGCTTAAGGAACTTTATCTGTGCTCATTTCAATCCTGGTTTTATGCAGCACCCCAACTCACCTTTCCCCTTAAGCAAGCATAAGTTGGTTTTCTAAATTTGAGACCCTGTTCTGTTTTGGAATGCAGTTCCTGTGTAGCCAAGTTTACATTCCGTGTATTAGTGATATCTTATGATGTTTCTTTTTCTGTGTGACTTATTTCAGTTAGAATCATCGTACCTGAATCCACTCATTATGCTGCTACAGGCCTGATGACATAGATTTCATTGCTGAGTGATACTGCATTGTACGTAAGTACCACAAGTTCTTTATCCATTTTTCACTTTCTGTGATATTGAACTTCTACGGTAAACGAGGTTCTTGTAAACAGAGGCGTCCCAAACTTCGGGGTGGCTGTGTCTTTTTGAATTTAATTTCCCTAAGCTATAGGACCATAAGTGGAAGTGCCCTAGGCTCTGTTGCTTTGTTTTTTAGATGTTTCAGGAAACACCATACACTTCTCCCGAGTGTCTGTTGGCAATTTACATCCCGCCCATCAGCATAACAAGGCTCCCAGTTCTCCATGGCCTGTCCTGCCTTTCTGGATTTTACACTTTTTTCAGATGGCCCTTTTGACCGGGGGGAAGTGAGACTTCATTGTAGTGCAGATTTCCTTTGCAAGCTTGCTTGGTTGGCCAAAAACGGCGTATGCGTTTTTTCCTGAATATATTCAGGAAAAAACGCATACGCCCTTTTTGGCCAAGTGCATCACTGTGGACGTTCTGCCTCTTTTCCTATGCTTTCAATGCAATTCCAGTCTACCTCCTGAAATCGGTTTCCTGCAATTCTGCCCCGCTTTCAAGTCCTCTTGGCAACCTTACTTCAGTGTATTTTTGGACGATAGCTGTCATTTATAACTCTACAGGTTTGTGAATTACAGTGCCCCTGAGCTCCTTTCTTCAACTCGCTTTTTTTTGAGCTGGCCGCAACACCGCAGGATGGCTTCAGGCCCTAATCTGGTTCCGGCACGGCATGCTGAGCCTTTGGTTATTTCCTCTTCCTGGTGGGAAATGAGAGTTAAATTTGCCCGTCCAGAAACCTTCAGCTAACCTCTCATTGGTTCTCGCTATTCCTGTTCATCTTCCGCAGAAATTGCAAACTGGGCCAAACAGGAGGTTAAAGGCACTGACTCTCCAAGTGGGGAGAGTGTTCGTTAAGCGTCTAGAATGTTGCACCCGAGTACCAGGGGACCAAAAGTGAGACATATTTGAACATGTCTCCCGATCACACAGTTGATCATACTCTGGGTTCCACATGCATGTTTTAGCTGAAGGAAGAATACCTTAAACCTGGAGAGTTGAGACCCGTGGAATGGGTACCATGCAATACGACTTCAAAGGGTCTTCATTTGCTCACCGAACCTCTCCAATCCTATCACTGCTGTGTTTATGCCCCGGTACATACGCTTGATTCTCTTTCGGAGACATAGCAATCCATAGGTTTTAAGATACTTACTAGTCAGGTACATTCTTAGGCGTTTAATATGGGGTGTTGGGTCCATTTCGTTGAGCAAGGAGTAGCTCTTGTCTATTCCATATTTGGCTTAAGGAACGTTATCTGTGCTCATTTGAATCTCTGGTTTTATGCAGCACCCCAACTCACCTTTACCCTTAAGCAAGCATAAGTTGGTTTTCTAAATTTGAGACCCTGTTCTGTTCTGTAATTCAGTTCCTGGGTAGCCAAGTTTACATTCCATGTATTACTGATATCTTATGATATTTCTTTTTCTGTGTGACTTATTTCAGTTAGAATCATCGTACCTGAATCCACTCATTATGCTGCTACGGGCCTGATGACATAGATTTCATTGCTGAGTGATACTGCATTGTACGTAAATACCACAAGTTCTTTATCCATTTTTCACTTTCTGTGATATTGAACTTGTACGGTAAACGATGTTCTTGTAAACAGAGGCGTCCCAAACTTTGGGGTGGCTGTGTCTTTTTGATTTTAATTTCCCTAAGCTATAGGATCATAAGTGGAAGTGCCCTAGGTTCTGTTGCTTTGTTTTTTAGATGTTTCAGGAAACACCATACACTTCTCCCGAGTGTCTGTTGGCAAATTACATCCCGCCCATCAGCATAACAAGGCTCCCAGTTCTCCATGGCCTGTCCTGCCTTTCTGGATTTTACACCTTTCTCAGATGGCCCTTTTGACCGGGGGGAAGTGAGACTTCTTTGTAGTGCAGATTACCTTTGCAAGCTTGCTTGGTTGGCCAAAAAGGGCGTATGCGTTTTTTCCTGAATATATTCAGGAAAAAACGCATACGCCCTTTTTGGCCAAGTGCATCATTGTGGACGTTCTGCCTCTTTTCCTATGCTTTCAATGCAATTCCAGTCTACCTCCTGAAATCGGTTTCCTGCAATTCTGCCCTGCTTTCAAGTCCTCTTGGCAGCCTTACTTCAGTCTATTTTTGGACGATAGCTGTCATTTATAACTCTGTAGGTTTGTGAATTACAGTGCCCCTGAGCTCCTTTCTTCAACTCGATTTCTTGTGACCTGGCCGCAACACCGCAGGATGGCTTCAGGCCCTAATCTGGTTCCGGCAGGGCACGCTGAGCCTTTGGTTAATTCCTCTTCCTGGTGGGAAATAAGAGTTAAATTTGCCCGTCCAGACACCTCCAGCTAGTCTCTCATTGGTTTTCCCTATTCCTGTTCAACTTCCACAGTAATTGCAAACTGGGCCAAACAGGAAGTTAAAGGCACTGACTCTCCAAGTCGGGAGAGTGTTAGTAAAGCGTCTGGAATGTTGCACCCGAGTACCAGTGGAGGAAAACTGAGACATATTTGAACACGTCTCCCGATCACACGGTTGATCATACTCTGGGTTCCACATGCATGTTTTAGCTGAAGGAAAAATACCTTAAACCTGGGTAGTTGAAACCCGTGGAATGGGTACCATGCAATATGACTTCAAAGGGTCTTCATTTGCTCACCAAACCTCTCCAATCCTATCACTGCTGCGTTTATGCCCCTGTACACACGCTTGATTCTCTGTTGGAGACATAGCAATCCATAGGTTTTAAGATACTTACTAGTCATGTACATTCTTAGGC
Organism: Delphinus delphis; assembly: GCF_949987515.2. Classification (NCBI taxonomy): domain Eukaryota; kingdom Metazoa; phylum Chordata; class Mammalia; order Artiodactyla; family Delphinidae; genus Delphinus; species Delphinus delphis. The sequence goes on along the minus strand of NW_027192764.1, from coordinate 675,122 downwards.
GTTTAATATGGGGTGTTGAGTCCATTTCGTTGAGCAAGGAGTAGCTCTTGTCTATTCCATATTTGGCTTAAGGAACGTTATCTGTGCTCATTTCAATCTCTGGTTTTATGCAGCACCCCAACTCACCTTTCCCCTTAAGCAAGCATAAGTTGGTTTTCTAAATTTGAGACCCTGTTCTGTTTTGGAATTCAGTTCATGTGTAGCCAAGTTTACATTCCGTGTATTACTGATATCTTATGATGTTTCTTTTTCTGTGTGACTTATTTCAGTTAGAATCATCATACCTGAATCCAGTCATTGTGCTGCTAAGGGCCTGATGACATAGATTTCATTGCTGAGTGATATTGCTTTGTAAGTAAATACCACAACTTCTTTATCCATTTTTCACTTTCTGAGATGTTGAACTTGTACTGTAAACGAGGTTCTTGTAAACAGAGCCGTTCCAAACTTTGGGGTGGCTGTGTCTTTTTGATTTTAATTTCCCTAATCTATAGGACCATAAGTGGCAGTGCCCTAGGCTCTGTTGCTTTGTTTTTTAGATGTTTCAGGAAACACCATACACTTCTCCGGAGTGGCTGTTGGCAATTTACATCCCGCCCATCAGCATAACAAGGCTCCCAGTTCTCCATGGCCTGTCCTGCCTTTCTGGATTTTACACTTTTTTCAGATGGCCCTTTTGACCGGGGGGAAGTGAGACTTCATTGTAGTGCAGATTTCCTTTGCAAGCTTGCTTGGTTGGCCAAAAAGGGCGTATGCGTTTTTTCCTGAATATATTCAGGAAAAAACGCATACGCCCTTTTTGGCCAAGTGCATCATTGTGGACGTTCTGCCTCTTTTCCTATGCTTTCAAAGCAATTCCAGTCTACCTCCTGAAATCGGTTTCCTGCAATTCTGCCCCGCTTTCAAGTCCTCTTGGCAGCCTTACTTCAGTATATTTTTGGACGATAGCTGTCATTTATAACTGCAGGTTTGTGAATTACAGTGCCCCTGAGCTCTTTTCTTCAACTCGCTTTCTTTTGAGCTGGCCGCAACACCGCAGGATGGCTTCAGGCCCTAATCTGGTTCCGGCACGGCACGCTGAGCCTTTGGTTAATTCCTCTTCCTGGTGGAAATGAGAGTTAAATTTGCCCGTCCAGACACCTCCAGCTAGTCTCTCATTGGTTCTCCCTATTCCTGTTCATCTACTGCAGAAATTGCAAACTGGGCCAAACAGGAGGTTAAAGGCGCTGACTCTCCAAGTGGGGAGAGTGTTAGTAAAGCGTCTGGAACGTTGCACCCGAGTACCAGGGGAGGAAAACTGAGACATATTTGAACACGTCTCCCGATCACATGGTTGATCATACTCTAGGTTCCACATGCATGTTTTAGCTGAAGGAAGAATACCTTAAACCTGGGTAGTTGAAACCCGTGGAATGGGTACCATGCAATATGACTTCAAAGGGTCTTCATTTGCTCACCGAACCTCTCCAATCCTATCACTGCTGCGTTTATGCCCCTGTACACATGCTTGATTCTCTTTCGGAGACATAGCAATCCATAGGTTTTAAGATACTTACTAGTCAGGTACATTCTTAGGCGTTTAATATGGGGTGTTGAGTCCATTTCATTGAGCAAGGAGTAGCTCTTGTCTATTCCATATTTGGCTTAAGGAACTTTATCTGTGCTCATTTCAATCTCTGGTTTTATGCAGCACCTCAACTCACCTTTCCCCTTAAGCAAGCATAAGTTGGTTTTCTAAATTTGAGACCCTGTTCTGTTCTGTAATTCAGTTCCTGTGTAGCCAAGTTTACATTCCGTGTATTACTGATATCTTATGATGTTTCTTTTTCTGTGTGACTTATTTCAGTTAGAATCATCATACCTGAATCCACTCATTGTGCTGCTAAGGGCCTGATGACACAGATTTCATTGCTGAGTGATATTGCTTTGTAAGTAAATACCACAACTTCTTTATCCATTTTTCACTTTCTGCGATGTTGAACTTGTACTGTAAACGAGGTTCTTGTAAACAGAGCCGTTCCAAACTTTGGGGTGGCTGTGTCTTTTTGATTTTAATTTCCCTCAGCTATAGGATCATAAGTGGAAGTGCCCTAGGTTCTGTTGCTTTGTTTTTTAGATGTTTCAGGAAACACCATAAACTTCTCCCGAGTGGTTGTTGGCAATTTACATCCCGCCCATCAGCATAACAAGGCTCCCAGTTCTCCATGGCCTGTCCTGCCTTTCTGGATTTTACACTTTTTTCAGATGGCCCTTTTGACCGGGGGGAAGTGAGACTTCATTGTAGTGCAGATTTCCTTTGCAAGCTTGCTTGGTTGGCCAAAAAGGGCGTATGCGTTTTTTCCTGAATATATTCAGGAAAAAACGCATACGCCCTTTTTGGCCAAGTGCATCATTGTGGACGTTCTGCCTCTTTTCCTATGCTTTCAATGCAATTCCAGTCTACCTCCTGAAATCGGTTTCCTGCAATTCTGCCCCGCTTTCAAGTCCTCTTGGCAGCCTTACTTCAGTCTATTTTTGGACGATAGCTGTCATTTATAACTCTGCAGGTTTGTGAATTACAGTGCCCCTGAGCTCCTTTCTTCAACTCGCTTTCTTTTGAGCTGGCCGCAACACCGCAGGATGGCTTCAGGCCGTAATCTGGTTCCGGCACGGCACGCTGAGCCTTTGGTTATTTCCTCTTCCTGGTGGTAAATGAGAGTTAAATTTGCCGGTCCAGACACCTCCAGCTAGTCTCTCATTGGTTCTTGCTATTCCTGTTCATCTTCCGCAGAAATTGCAAACTGGGCCAAACAGGAGGTTAAAGGCGCTGACTCTCCAAGTCGGGAGAGTGTTAGTAAAGCGTCTGGAATGTTGCACCCGAGTACCAGGGGAGGAAAACTGAGACATATTTGAACACGTCTCCCGATCACATGGTTGATCATACTCTAGGTTCCACATGCATGTTTTAGCTGAAGGAAGAATACCTTAAACCTGGAGAGTTAAGACCCGTGTAATGGGTACCATGCAATATGACTTCAAAGGGTCTTCATTTGCTCACCGAACCTCTCCAATCCTATCACTGCTGCGTTTATGCCCCTGTACACATGCTTGATTCTCTTTCGGAGACATAGCAATCCATAGGTTTTAAGATACTTACTAGTCAGGTACATTCTTAGGCGTTTAATATGCGGTGTTGAGTCCATTTCGTTGAGCAAGGAGTAGCTCTTGTCTATTCCATATTTGACTTAAGGAACTTTATCTGTGCTCATTTCAATCTCTGGTTTTATGCAGCACCCCAACTCACCTTTCCCCTTAAGCAAGCATAAGTTGGTTTTCTAAATTTGAGACCCTGTTCTGTTCTGTAATTCAGTTCCTGTGTAGCCAAGTTTACATTCCGTGTATTAGTGATATCTTATGATGTTTCTTTTTCTGTGTGACTTATTTCAGTTCGAATCATCATACCTGAATCCACTCATTGTGCTGCTAAGGGCCTGATGACACAGATTTCATTGCTGAGTGATATTGCTTTGTAAGTAAATACCACAAGTTCTTTATCCATTTTTCACTTTCTGCGATGTTGAACTTGTACTGTAAACGAGGTTCTTGTAAACAGAGCCGTTCCAAACTTTGGGGTGGCTGTGTCTTTTTGATTTTAATTTCCCTAAGCTATAGGACCATAAGTGGAAGTGCCCTAGGTTCTGTTGCTTTGTTTTTTAGATGTTTCAGGAAACACCATACACTTCTCCCGAGTGGTTGTTGGCAATTTACATCCCGCCCATCAGCATAACAAGGCTCCCAGTTCTCCATGGCCTCTCCTGCCTTTCTGGATTTTACACTTTTTTCAGATGGCCCTTTTGACCGGGGGGAAGTGAGACTTCATTGTAGTGCAGATTTCCTTTGCAAGCTTGCTTGGTTGGCCAAAAAGGGCGTATGCGTTTTTTCCTGAATATATTCAGGAAAAAACGCATACGCCCTTTTTGGCCAAGTGCATCATTGTGGACGTTCTGCCTCTTTTCCTATGCTTTCAATGCAATTCCAGTCTACCTCCTGAAATCGGTTTCCTGCAATTCTGCCCCGCTTTCAAGTCCTCTTGGCAGCCTTACTTCAGTCTATTTTTGGACGATAGCTGTCATTTATAACTCTGCAGGTTTGTGAATTACAGTGCCCCTGAGCTCCTTTCTTCAACTTGCTTTCTTGTGACCTGGCCGCAACACCACAGGATGGCTTCAGGCCCTAATCTGGTTCCAGCAGGACACGCTGAGCCTTTGGTTAATTCCTCTTCCTGGCGGAAAACGAGAGTTAAATTTGCCCGTCCAGACACCTCCAGCTAGCCTCTCATTGGTTCTCGCTATTCCTGTTCATCTTCCGCAGAAATTGCAAACTGGGCCAAACAGGAGGTTAAAGGGACTGACTCTCCAAGTCGGGAGAGTTTTAGTAAAGCGTCTGGAATGTTGCACCCGAGTACCAGGGTACGAAAACTGAGACATATTTGAACACGTCTCCCGATCACATGGTTGATCATACTCTAGGTTCCACATGCATGTTTTAGCTGAAGGAAGAATACCTTAAACCTGGAGAGTTGAGACCCGTGTAATGGGTACCATGCAATATGACTTCAAAGGGTCTTCATTTGCTCACCGAACCTCTCCAATCCTATCACTGCTGCGTTTATGCCCCTGTACACATGCTTGATTCTCTTTCGGAGACATAGCAATCCATAGGTTTTAAGATACTTACTAGTCAGGTACATTCTTAGGCGTTTAATATGCGGTGTTGAGTCCATTTCGTTGAGCAAGGAGTAGCTCTTGTCTATTCCATATTTGGCTTAAGGAACTTTATCTGTGCTCATTTCAATCTCTGGTTTTATGCAGCACCCCAACTCACCTTTCCCCTTAAGCAAGCATAAGTTGGTTTTCTAAATTTGAGACCCTGTTCTGTTCTGTAATTCAGTTCCTGTGTAGCCAAGTTTACATTCCGTGTATTACTGATATCTTATGATGTTTCTTTTTCTGTGTGACTTATTTCAGTTAGAATCATCATACCTGAATCCACTCATTGTGCTGCTACGGGCCTGATGACACAGATTTCATTGCTGAGTGATATTGCTTTGTAAGTAAATACCACAAGTTCTTTATCCATTTTTCACTTTCTGCGATGTTGAACTTGTACTGTAAACGAGGTTCTTGTAAACAGAGCCGTTCCAAACATTGGGGTGGCTGTGTCTTTTTGATTTTAATTTCCCTAAGCTATAGGACCATAAGTGGAAGTGCCCTAGGTTCTGTTGCTTTGTTTTTTAGATGTTTCAGGAAACACCATACACTTCTCCTGAGTGTCTGTTGGCAATTTACATCCCGCCCATCAGCATAACAAGGCTCCCAGTTCTCCATGGCCTGTCCTGCCTTTCTGGATTTTACACTTTTTTCAGATGGCCCTTTTGACCGGGGGGAAGTGAGACTTCATTGTAGTGCAGATTTCCTTTGCAAGCTTGCTGGGTTGGCCAAAAAGGGCATATGCGCAGGAAAAAACGCATACGCCCTTTTTGGCCAAGTGCATCATTGTGGACGTTCTGCCTCTTTTCCTATGCTTTCAATGCAATTCCAGTCTACCTCCTGAAATCGGTTTCCTGCAATTCTGCCCCGCTTTCAAGTCCTCTTGGCAGCCTTCCTTCAGTCTATTTTTGGACGATAGCTGTCATTTATAACTCTGCAGGTTTGTGAATTACAGTGCCCCTGAGCTCCTTTCTTCAACTCGCTTTCTTTTGAGCTGGCCGCAACACCGCAGGATGGCTTCAGGCCCTAATCTGGTTCCGGCACGGCACGCTGAGCCTTTGGTTAATTCCTCTTCCTGGTGGGAAATGAGAGTTAAATTTGCCTGTCCAGACACCTCCAGCTAGCCTCTCATTGGTTCTCGCTATTCCTGTTCATCTTCCGCAGAAATTGCAAACTGGGCCAAATAGGAGGTTAAAGGGACTGACTCTCCAAGTTGGGAGAGTTTTAGTAAAGCGTCTGGAATGTTGCACCCGAGTACCAGGGTACGAAAACTGAGACATATTTGAACACGTCTCCCGATCACATGGTTGATCATACTCTAGGTTCCACATGCATGTTTTAGCTGAAGGAAGAATACCTTAAACCTGGAGAGTTGAGACCCGTGTAATGGGTACCATGCAATATGACTTCAAAGGGTCTTCATTTGCTCACCGAACCTCTCCAATCCTACCACTGCTGCGTTTATGCCCCTGTACACATGCTTGATTCTCTTTCGGAGACATAGCAATCCATAGGTTTTAAGATACTTACTAGTCAGGTACATTCTTAGGCGTTTAATATGCGGTGTTGAGTCCATTTCGTTGAGCAAGGAGTAGCTCTTGTCTATTCCATATTTGGCTTAAGGAACTTTATCTGTGCTCATTTCAATCTCTGGTTTTATGCAGCACCCCAACTCACCTTTCCCCTTAAGCAAGCATAAGTTGGTTTTCTAAATTTGAGACCCTGTTCTGTTCTGTAATTCAGTTCCTGTGTAGCCAAGTTTACATTCCGTGTATTACTGATATCTTATGATGTTTCTTTTTCTGTGTGACTTATTTCAGTTAGAATCATCATACCTGAATCCACTCATTGTGCTGCTACGGGCCTGATGACACAGATTTCATTGCTGAGTGATATTGCTTTGTAAGTAAATACCACAAGTTCTTTATCCATTTTTCACTTTCTGCGATGTTGAACTTGTACTGTAAACGAGGTTCTTGTAAACAGAGCCTTTCCAAACTTTGGGGTGGCTGTGTCTTTTTGATTTTAATTTCCCTAAGCTATAGGACCATAAGTGGAAGTGCCCTAGGCTCTGTTGCTTTGTTTTTTAGATGTTTCAGGAAACACCATACACTTCTCCTGAGTGTCTGTTGGCAATTTACATCCCGCCCATCAGCATAACAAGGCTCCCAGTTCTCCATGGCCTGTCCTGTCTTTCTGGATTTTACACTTTTTTCAGATGGCCCTTTTGACCGGGGGGAAGTGAGACTTCATTGTAGTGCAGATTTCCATTGCAAGCTTGCTGGGTTGGCCAAAAAGGGCGTATGCGTTTTTTCCTGAATATATTCAGGAAAAAACGCATACGCCCTTTTTGGCCAGGTGCATCATTGTGGACGTTCTGCCTCTTTTCCTATGCTTTCAATGCAATTCCAGTCTACCTCCTGAAATCGGTTTCCTGCAATTCTGCCCCGCTTTCAATCCTCTTGGCAGCCTTACTTCAGTCTATTTTTGGACGATAGCTGTCATTTATAACTCTGCAGGTTTGTGAATTACAGTGCCCCTGAGCTCCTTTCTTCAACTCGCTTTCTTTTGAGCTGGCCGCAACACCGCAGGATGGCTTCAGGCCCTAATCTTGTTCCGGCACGGCATGCTGAGCCTTTGGTTAATTCCTCTTCCTGGTGGGAAATGAGAGTTAAATTTGCCCGTCCAGACACCTCCAGCTAGCCTCTCATTGGTTCTCGCTATTCCTGTTCATCTTCCGCAGAAATTGCAAACTGGGCCAAACAGGAGGTTAAAGGGACTGACTCTCCAAGTCGGGAGAGTGTTAGTAAAGCGTCTGGAATGTTGCACCCGAGTACCAGGGTACGAAAACTGAGACATATTTGAACACGTCTCCCGATCACATGGTTGATCATACTCTAGGTTCCACATGCATGTTTTAGCTGAAGGAAGAATACCTAAAACCTGGGTAGTTGAGACCCGTGGAATGGGTACCATGCAATATGACTTCAAAGGGTCTTCATTTGCTCACCGAACCTCTCCAATCCTATCACTGCTGCGTTTATGCCCCTGTACACATGCTTGATTCTCTTTCGAAGACATAGCAATCCATAGGTTTTAAGATACTTACTAGTCAGGTACATTCTTAGGCGTTTAATATGGGGTGTTGAGTCCATTTCGTTGAGCAAGGAGTAGCTCTTGTCTATTCCATATTTGGCTTAAGGTACTTTATCTGTGCTCATTTCAATCTCTGGTTTTATGCAGCACCCCAACTCACCTTTCCCCTTAAGCAAGCATAAGTGGGGTTTCTAAATTTGAGACCCTGTTCTGTTTTGGAATGCAGTTCCTGTGTAGCCAAGTTTACATTCCGTGTATTAGTGATATCTTATGATGTTTCTTTTTCTGTGTGACTTATTTCAGTTAGAATCATCGTACCTGAATTCACTCATTATGCTGCTACGGGCCTGATGACATAGATTTCATTGCTGAGTGATACTGCATTGTACGTAAGTACCACAAGTTCTTTATCCATTTTTCACTTTCTGTGATATAGAACTTGTACGGTAAACGAGGTTCTTGTAAACGGAGGCGTCCCAAACTTTGGGGTGGCTGTGTCTTTTTGATTTTAATTTCCCTAAGCTATAGGACCATAAGTGGAAGTGCCCTAGGCTCTGTTGCTTTGTTTTTTAGTTGTTTCAGGAAACACCATACACTTCTCCTGAGTGTCTGTTGGCAATTTACATCCCGCCCATCAGCATAACAAGGCTCCCAGTTCTCCATGGCCTGTCCTGCCTTTCTGGATTTTACACTTTTTTCAGATGGCCCTTTTGACCGGGGAGAAGTGAGACTTCATTGTAAAGCAGATTTCCTTTGCAAGTTTGCTTGGTTGGCCAAAAAGGGCGTATGCGTTTTTTCCTGAATATATTCAGGAAAAAACGCATACGCCCTTTTTGGCCAAGTGCATCATTGTGGACGTTCTGCCTCTTTTCCTATGCTTTCAATGCAATTCCAGTCTACCTCCTGAAATCGGTTTCCTGCAATTCTGCCCCGCTTTCAAGTCCTCTTGGCAGCCTTCCTTCAGTCTATTTTTGGACGATAGCTGTCATTTATAACTCTGCAGGTTTGTGAATTACAGTGCCCCTGAGCTCCTTTCTTCAACTCGCTTTCTTTTGAGCTGGCCGCAACACCGCAGGATGGCTTCAGGCCCTAATCTGGTTCCGGCACGGCACGCTGAGCCTTTGGATAATTCCTCTTCCTGGTGGGAAATGAGAGTTAAATTTGCCCATCCAGACACCTCCAGCTAATCTCTCATTGGTTCTCGCTATTCCTGTTCATCTTCCGCAGAAATTGCAAACTGGGCCAAACAGGAGGTTAAAGGTGCTGACTCTCCAAGTCGGGAGAGTGTTAGTAAAGCGTCTGGAATGTTGCACCCGAGTACCAGGGTACAAAAACTGAGACATATTTAAACACGTCTCCCGATCACATGGTTGATCATACTCTAGGTTCCACATGCATGTTTTAGCTGAAGGAAGAATACCTTAAACCTGGGTAGTTGAAACCCGTGGAATGGGTACCATGCAATATGACTTCAAAGGGTCTTCATTTGCTCACCGAACCTCTCCAATCCTATCACTGCTGCGTTTATGCCCCTGTACACATGCTTGATTCTCTTTCGGAGTCATAGCAATCCATAGGTTTTAAGATACTTACTAGTCAGGTACATTCTTAGGCGTTTAATATGCGGTGTTGAGTCCATTTCGTTGAGCAAGGAGTAGCTCTTGTCTATTCCATATTTGGCTTAAGGAACTTTATCTGTGCTCATTTCAATCTCTGGTTTTATGCAGCACCCCAACTCACCTTTACCCTTAAGCAAGAATAAGTTGGTTTTCTAAATTTGAGACCCTGTTCTGTTCTGTAATTCAGTTCCTGTGTAGCCAAGTTTACATTCCGTGTATTACTGATATCTTATGATGTTTCTTTTTCTGTGTGACTTATTTCAGTTAGAATCATCATACCTGAATCCACTCATTGTGCTGCTAAGGGCCTGATGACACAGATTTCATTGCTGAGTGATATTGCTTTGTAAGTAAATACCACAAGTTCTTTATCCATTTTTCACTTTCTGCGATGTTGAACTTGTACTGTAAACGAGGTTCTTGTAAACAGAGCCGTTCCAAACTTTGGGGTGGCTGTGTCTTTTTGATTTTAATTTCCCTAAGCTATAGGACCAAGAGTGGAAGTGCCGTAGGTTCTGTTGCTTTGTTTTTTAGATGTTTCAGGAAACACCATACACTTCTCCCGAGTGGTTGTTGGCAATTTACATCCCGCCCATCAGCATAACAAGGCTCCCAGTTCTCCATGGCCTCTCCTGCCTTTCTGGATTTTACACTTTTTTCAGATGGCCCTTTTGACCAGGGAGAAGTGAGACTTCATTGTAGTGCAGATTTCCTTTGCAAGCTTGCTTGGTTGGCCAAAAAGGGCGTATGCGTTTTTTCCTGAATATATTCAGGAAAAAACGCATACGCCCTTTTTGGCCAAGTGCATCATTGTGGACGTTCTGCCTCTTTTCCTATGCTTTCAATGCAATTCCAGTCTACCTCCTGAAATCGGTTTCCTGCAATTCTGCCCCGTTTTCAAGTCCTCTTGGCAGCCTTCCTTCAGTCTATTTTTGGACGATAGCTGTCATATATAACTCTGCAGGTTTGTGAATTACAGTGCCCCTGAGCTCCTTTCTTCAACTCGCTTTCTTGTGACCTGGCCGCAACACCGCAGGATGGCTTCAGGCCCTAATCTGGTTCCGGCACGGCACGCTGAGCCTTTGGTTATTTCCTCTTCCTAGTGGGAAATGAGAGTTAAATTTGCCCGTCCAGACACCTCCAGCTAGTCTTTCATTGGTTCTCGCTATTCCTGTTCATCTTCCGCAGAAATTGCAAACTGGGCCAAACAGGAGGTTAAAGGCGCTGACTCTCCAACTCGGGAGAGTGTTAGTAAAGCGTCTGGAATGTTGCACCCGAGTACCAGGGGAGGAAAACTGATACATATTTGAACACGTCTCCCGTTCACATGGTTGATCATACTTGGGTTCCACATGCATGTTTTAGCTGAAGGAAGAATACCTTAAACCTGGGTAGTTGAAACATGTGTAACGGGTACCATGCAATATGACTTCAAAGGGTCTTCATTTGCTCACCGAACCTCTCCAATCCTACCACTGCTGCGTTTATGCCCCTGTACACATGCTTGATTCTCTTTCGGAGACATAGCAATCCATAGGTTTTAAGATACTTACTAGTCAGGTACATTCTTAGGCGTTTAATATGGGGTGTTGAGTCCATTTCATTGAGCAAGGAGTAGCTCTTGTCTATTCCATATTTGGCTTAAGGAACTTTATCTGTGCTCATTTCAATCTCTGGTTTTATGCAGCACCCCAACTCACCTTTACCCTTAAGCAAGCATAAGTTGGTTTTCTAAATTTGAAACCCTGTTCTGTTCTGTAATTCAGTTCCTGTGTAGCCAAGTTTACATTCCGTGTATTACTGATATCTTATGATGTTTCTTTTTCTGTGTGACTTATTTCAGTTAGAATCATCATACCTGAATCCACTCATTGTGCTGCTAAGGGCCTGATGACACAGATTTCATTGCTGAGTGATATTGCTTTGTAAGTAAATACCACAAGTTCTTTATCCATTTTTCACTTTCTGCGATGTTGAACTTGTACTGTAAACGAGGTTCTTGTAAACGGAGGCGTCCCAAACTTTGGGGTGGCTGTGTCTTTTTGATTTTAATTTCCCTCAGCTATAGGATCATAAGTGGAAGTGCCCTAGGTTCTGTTGCTTTGTTTTTTAGATGTTTCAGGAAACACCATAAACTTCTCCCGAGTGGTTGTTGGCAATTTACATCCCGCCCATCAGCATAACAAGGCTCCCAGGTCTCCATGGCCTGTCCTGCCTTTCTGGATTTTACACTTTTTTCAGATGGCCCTTTTGACCGGGGGGAAGTGAGACTTCATTGTAGTGCAGATTTCCTTTGCAAGCTTGCTTGGTTGGCCAAAAAGGGCGTATGCGTTTTTTCCTGAATATATTCAGGAAAAAACGCATACGCCCTTTTTGGCCAAGTGCATCATTGTGGACGTTCTGCCTCTTTTCCTATGCTTTCAATGCAATTCCAGTCTACCTCCTGAAATCGGTTTCCTGCAATTCTGCCCCGCTTTCAAGTCCTCTTGGCAGCCTTCCTTCAGTCTATTTTTGGACGATAGCTGTCATTTATAACTCTGCAGGTTTGTGAATTACAGTGCCCCTGAGCTCCTTTCTTCAACTCGCTTTCTTTTGAGCTGGCCGCAACACCGCAGGATGGCTTCAGGCCCTAATCTGGTTCCGGCACGGCACGCTGAGCCTTTGGTTAATTCCTCTTCCTGGTGGGAAATGAGAGTTAAATTTGCCCATCCAGACACCTCCAGCTAGTCTCTCATTGGTTCTCGCTATTCCTGTTCATCTTCCGCAGAAATTGCAAACTGGGCCAAACAGGAGGTTAAAGGGACTGACTCTCCAAGTCGGGAGAGTGTTAGTAAAGCGTCTGGAATGTTGCACCCTAGTACCAGGGTACAAAAACTGAGACATATTTAAACACGTCTCCCGATCACATGGTTGATCATACTCTAGGTTCCACATGCATGTTTTAGCTGAAGGAAGAATACCTTAAACCTGGGTAGTTGAAACCCGTGGAATGGGTACCATGCAATATGACTTCAAAGGGTCTTCATTTGCTCACCGAACCTCTCCAATCCTATCACTGCTGCGTTTATGCCCCTGTACACATGCTTGATTCTCTTTCGGAGTCATAGCAATCCATAGGATTTAAGATACTTACTAGTCAGGTACATTCTTAGGCGTTTAATATGCGGTGTTGAGTCCATTTCGTTGAGCAAGGAGTAGCTCTTGTCTATTCCATATTTGGCTTAAGGAACTTTATCTGTGCTCATTTCAATCTCTGGTTTTATGCAGCACCCCAACTCACCTTTACCCTTAAGCAAGAATAAGTTGGTTTTCTAAATTTGAGACCCTGTTCTGTTCTGTAATTCAGTTCCTATGTAGCCAAGTTTACATTCCGTGTATTACTGATATCTTATGATGTTTCTTTTTCTGTGTGACTTATTTCAGTTAGAATCATCATACCTGAATCCACTCATTGTGCTGCTAAGGGCCTGATGACACAGATTTCATTGCTGAGTGATATTGCTTTGTAAGTAAATACCACAAGTTCTTTATCCATTTTTCACTTTCTGCGATGTTGAACTTGTACTGTAAACGAGGTTCTTGTAAACGGAGGCGTCCCAAACTTTGGGGTGGCTGTGTCTTTTTGATTTTAATTTCCCTAAGCTATAGGACCATAAGTGGAAGTGCCCTAGGTTCTGTTGCTTTGTTTTTTAGATGTTTCAGGAAACACCATAGACTTCTCCCGAGTGGTTGTTGGCAATTTACATCCCGCCCATCAGCATAACAAGGCTCCCAGGTCTCCATGGCCTGTCCTGCCTTTCTGGATTTTACACTTTTTTCAGATGGCCCTTTTGACCGGGGGGAAGTGAGACTTCATTGTAGTGCAGATTTCCTTTGCAAGCTTGCTTGGTTGGCCAAAAAGGGCGTATGCGTTTTTTCCTGAATATATTCAGGAAAAAACGCATACGCCCTTTTTGGCCAAGTGCATCATTGTGGACGTTCTGCCTCTTTTCCTATGCTTTCAATGCAATTCCAGTCTACCTCCTGAAATCGGTTTCCTGCAATTCTGCCCCGCTTTCAAGTCCTCTTGGCAGCCTTCCTTCAGTCTATTTTTGGACGATAGCTGTCATTTATAACTCTGCAGGTTTGTGAATTACAGTGCCCCTGAGCTCCTTTCTTCAACTCGCTTTCTTTTGAGCTGGCCGCAACACCGCAGGATGGCTTCAGGCCCTAATCTGGTTCCGGCACGGCACGCTGAGCCTTTGGTTAATTCCTCTTCCTGGTGGGAAATGAGAGTTAAATTTGCCCATCCAGACACCTCCAGCTAGTCTCTCATTGGTTCTCGCTATTCCTGTTCATCTTCCGCAGAAATTGCAAACTGGGCCAAACAGGAGGTTAAAGGGACTGACTCTCCAAGTCGGGAGAGTGTTAGTAAAGCGTCTGGAATGTTGCACCCGAGTACCAGGGTACAAAAACTGAGACATATTTAAACACGTCTCCCGATCACATGGTTGATCATACTCTAGGTTCCACATGCATGTTTTAGCTGAAGGAAGAATACCTTAAACCTGGGTAGTTGAAACCCGTGGAATTCGTACCATGCAATATGACTTCAAAGGGTCTTCATTTGCTCACCGAACCTCTCCAATCCTATCACTGCTGCGTTTATGCCCCTGTACACATGCTTGATTCTCTTTCGGAGTCATAGCAATCCATAGGTTTTAAGATACTTACTAGTCAGGTACATTCTTAGGCGTTTAATATGCGGTGTTGAGTCCATTTCGTTGAGCAAGGAGTAGCTCTTGTCTATTCCATATTTGGCTTAAGGAACTTTATCTGTGCTCATTTCAATCTCTGGTTTTATGCAGCACCCCAACTCACCTTTACCCTTAAGCAAGAATAAGTTGGTTTTCTAAATTTGAGACCCTGTTCTGTTCTGTAATTCAGTTCCTGTGTAGCCAAGTTTACATTCCGTGTATTACTGATATCTTATGATGTTTCTTTTTCTGTGTGACTTATTTCAGTTAGAATCATCATACCTGAATCCACTCATTGTGCTGCTAAGGGCCTGATGACACAGATTTCATTGCTGAGTGATATTGCTTTGTAAGTAAATACCACAAGTTCTTTATCCATTTTTCACTTTCTGCGATGTTGAACTTGTACTGTAAACGAGGTTCTTGTAAACAGAGCCTTTCCAAACTTTGGGGTGGCTGTGTCTTTTTGATTTTAATTTCCCTATGCTATAGGACCATAAGTGGAAGTGCCCTAGGCTCTGTTGCTTTGTTTTTTAGATGTTTCAGGAAACACCATACACTTCTCCTGAGTGTCTGTTGGCAATTTACATCCCGCCCATCAGCATAACAAGGCTCCCAGTTCTCCATGGCCTGTCCTGCCTTTCTGGATTTTACACTTTTTTCAGATGGCCCTTTTGACCGGGGAGAAGTGAGACTTCATTGTAAAGCAGATTTCCTTTGCAAGTTTGCTTGGTTGGCCAAAAAGGGCGTATGCGTTTTTTCCTGAATATATTCAGGAAAAAACGCATACGCCCTTTTTGGCCAAGTGCATCATTGTGGACGTTCTGCCTCTTTTCCTATGCTTTCAATGCAATTCCAGTCTACCTCCTGAAATCGGTTTCCTGCAATTCTGCCCCGCTTTCAAGTCCTCTTGGCAGCCTTCCTTCAGTCTATTTTTGGACGATAGCTGTCATTTATAACTCTGCAGGTTTGTGAATTACAGTGCCCCTGAGCTCCTTTCTTCAACTCGCTTTCTTTTGAGCTGGCCGCAACACCGCAGGATGGCTTCAGGCCCTAATCTGGTTCCGGCACGGCACGCTGAGCCTTTGGTTAATTCCTCTTCCTGGTGGGAAATGAGAGTTAAATTTGCCCATCCAGACACCTCCAGCTAGTCTCTCATTGGTTCTCGCTATTCCTGTTCATCTTCCGCAGAAATTGCAAACTGGGCCAAACAGGAGGTTAAAGGTGCTGACTCTCCAAGTCGGGAGAGTGTTAGTAAAGCGTCTGGAATGTTGCACCCGAGTACCAGGGTACAAAAACTGAGACATATTTAAACACGTCTCCCGATCACATGGTTGATCATACTCTAGGTTCCACATGCATGTTTTAGCTGAAGGAAGAATACCTTAAACCTGGGTAGTTGAAACCCGTGGAATGGGTACCATGCAATATGACTTCAAAGGGTCTTCATTTGCTCACCGAACCTCTCCAATCCTATCACTGCTGCGTTTATGCCCCTGTACACATGCTTGATTCTCTTTCGGAGTCATAGCAATCCATAGGTTTTAAGATACTTACTAGTCAGGTACATTCTTAGGCGTTTAATATGCGGTGTTGAGTCCATTTCGTTGAGCAAGGAGTAGCTCTTGTCTATTCCATATTTGGCTTAAGGAACTTTATCTGTGCTCATTTCAATCTCTGGTTTTATGCAGCACCCCAACTCACCTTTACCCTTAAGCAAGAATAAGTTGGTTTTCTAAATTTGAGACCCTGTTCTGTTCTGTAATTCAGTTCCTGTGTAGCCAAGTTTACATTCCGTGTATTACTGATATCTTATGATGTTTCTTTTTCTGTGTGACTTATTTCAGTTAGAATCATCATACCTGAATCCACTCATTGTGCTGCTAAGGGCCTGATGACACAGATTTCATTGCTGAGTGATATTGCTTTGTAAGTAAATACCACAAGTTCTTTATCCATTTTTCACTTTCTGCGATGTTGAACTTGTACGGTAAACGAGGTTCTTGTAAACGGAGGGGTCCCAAACTTTGGGGTGGCTGTGTCTTTTTGATTTTAATTTCCCTAAGCTATAGGACCATAAGTGGAAGTGCCCTAGGTTCTGTTGCTTTGTTTTTTAGATGTTTCAGGAAACACCATAAACTTCTCCCGAGTGGTTGTTGGCAATTTACATCCCGCCCATCAGCATAACAAGGCTCCCAGGTCTCCATGGCCTGTCCTGCCTTTCTGGATTTTACACTTTTTACAGATGGCCCTTTTGACCGGGGGGAAGTGAGACTTCATTGTAGTGCAGATTTCCTTTGCAAGCTTGCTTGGTTGGCCAAAAAGGGCGTATGCGTTTTTTCCTGAATATATTCAGGAAAAAACGCATACGCCCTTTTTGGCCAAGTGCATCATTGTGGACGTTCTGCCTCTTTTCCTATGCTTTCAATGCAATTCCAGTCTAGCTCCTGAAATCGGTTTCCTGCAATTCTGCCCCGCTTTCAAGTCCTCTTGGCAGCCTTCCTTCAGTCTATTTTTGGACGATAGCTGTCATTTATAACTCTGCAGGTTTGTGAATTACAGTGCCCCTGAGCTCCTTTCTTCAACTCGCTTTCTTTTGAGCTGGCCGCAACACCGCAGGATGGCTTCAGGCCCTAATCTGGTTCCGGCACGGCACGCTGAGCCTTTGGTTAATTCCTCTTCCTGGTGGGAAATGAGAGTTAAATTTGCCCATCCAGACACCTCCAGCTAGTCTCTCATTGGTTCTCGCTATTCCTGTTCATCTTCCGCAGAAATTGCAAACTGGGCCAAACAGGAGGTTAAAGGGACTGACTCTCCAAGTCGGGAGAGTGTTAGTAAAGCGTCTGGAATGTTGCACCCGAGTACCAGGGTACAAAAACTGAGACATATTTAAACACGTCTCCCGATCACATGGTTGATCATACTCTGGGTTCCACATGCATGTTTTAGCTGAAGGAAGAATACCTAAAACCTGGGTAGTTGAAACCCGTGGAATGGGTACCATGCAATATGACTTCAAAGGGTCTTCATTTGCTCACCGAACCTCTCTAATCCTATCACTGCTGCGTTTATGCCCCTGTACACATGCTTGATTCTCTTTCGGAGACATAGCAATCCATAGGTTTTAAGATACTTACTAGTCAGGTACATTCTTAGGCGTTTAATATGCGGTGTTGAGTCCATTTCGTTGAGCAAGGAGTAGCTCTTGTCTATTCCATATTTGGCTTAAGGAACTTTATCTGTGCTCATTTCAATCTCTGGTTTTATGCAGCAACCCAACTCACCTTTACCCTTAAGCAAGCATAAGTTGGTTTTCTAAATTTGAGACCCTGTTCTGTTCTGTAATTCAGTTCCTGTGTAGCCAAGTTTCCATTCCGTGTATTACTGATATCTTATGATGTTTCTTTTTCTGTGTGACTTATTTCAGTTAGAATCATCATACCTGAATCCACTCATTGTGCTGCTAAGGGCCTGATGACACAGATTTCATTGCTGAGTGATATTGCTTTGTAAGTAAATACCACAAGTTCTTTATCCATTTTTCACTTTCTGCGATGTTGAACTTGTACTGTAAACGAGGTTCTTGTAAACGGAGGCGTCCCAAACTTTGGGGTGGCTGTGTCTTTTTGATTTTAATTTCCCTCAGCTATAGGATCATAAGTGGAAGTGCCCTAGGTTCTGTTGCTTTGTTTTTTAGATGTTTCAGGAAACACCATAAACTTCTCCCGAGTGGTTGTTGGCAATTTACATCCCGCCCATCAGCATAACAAGGCTCCCAGGTCTCCATGGCCTGTCCTGCCTTTCTGGATTTTACACTTTTTTCAGATGGCCCTTTTGACCGGGGGGAAGTGAGACTTCATTGTAGTGCAGATTTCCTTTGCAAGCTTGCTTGGTTGGCCAAAAAGGGCGTATGCGTTTTTTCCTGAATATATTCAGGAAAAAACGCATACGCCCTTTTTGGCCAAGTGCATCATTGTGGACGTTCTGCCTCTTTTCCTATGCTTTCAATGCAATTCCAGTCTACCTCCTGAAATCGGTTTCCTGCAATTCTGCCCCGCTTTCAAGTCCTCTTGGCAGCCTTCCTTCAGTCTATTTTTGGACGATAGCTGTCATTTATAACTCTGCAGGTTTGTGAATTACAGTGCCCCTGAGCTCCTTTCTTCAACTCGCTTTCTTTTGAGCTGACCGCAACACCGCAGGATGGCTTCAGGCCCTAATCTGGTTCCGGCACGGCACGCTGAGCCTTTGGTTAATTCCTCTTCCTGGTGGGAAATGAGAGTTAAATTTGCCCATCCAGACACCTCCAGCTAGTCTCTCATTGGTTCTCGCTATTCCTGTTCATCTTCCGCAGAAATTGCAAACTGGGCCAAACAGGAGGTTAAAGGGACTGACTCTCCAAGTCGGGAGAGTGTTAGTAAAGCGTCTGGAATGTTGCACCCTAGTACCAGGGTACAAAAACTGAGACATATTTAAACACGTCTCCCGATCACATGGTTGATCATACTCTAGGTTCCACATGCATGTTTTAGCTGAAGGAAGAATACCTTAAACCTGGGTAGTTGAAACCCGTGGAATGGGTACCATGCAATATGACTTCAAAGGGTCTTCATTTGCTCACCGAACCTCTCCAATCCTATCACTGCTGCGTTTATGCCCCTGTACACATGCTTGATTCTCTTTTGGAGTCATAGCAATCCATAGGATTTAAGATACTTACTAGTCAGGTACATTCTTAGGCGTTTAATATGCGGTGTTGAGTCCATTTCGTTGAGCAAGGAGTAGCTCTTGTCTATTCCATATTTGGCTTAAGGAACTTTATCTGTGCTCATTTCAATCTCTGGTTTTATGCAGCACCCCAACTCACCTTTACCCTTAAGCAAGAATAAGTTGGTTTTCTAAATTTGAGACCCTGTTCTGTTCTGTAATTCAGTTCCTATGTAGCCAAGTTTACATTCCGTGTATTACTGATATCTTATGATGTTTCTTTTTCTGTGTGACTTATTTCAGTTAGAATCATCATACCTGAATCCACTCATTGTGCTGCTAAGGGCCTGATGACACAGATTTCATTGCTGAGTGATATTGCTTTGTAAGTAAATACCACAAGTTCTTTATCCATTTTTCACTTTCTGCGATGTTGAACTTGTACTGTAAACGAGGTTCTTGTAAACGGAGGCGTCCCAAACTTTGGGGTGGCTGTGTCTTTTTGATTTTAATTTCCCTAAGCTATAGGACCATAAGTGGAAGTGCCCTAGGTTCTGTTGCTTTGTTTTTTAGATGTTTCAGGAAACACCATAAACTTCTCCCGAGTGGTTGTTGGCAATTTACATCCCGCCCATCAGCATAACAAGGCTCCCAGGTCTCCATGGCCTGTCCTGCCTTTCTGGATTTTACACTTTTTTCAGATGGCCCTTTTGACCGGGGGGAAGTGAGACTTCATTGTAGTGCAGATTTCCTTTGCAAGCTTGCTTGGTTGGCCAAAAAGGGCGTATGCGTTTTTTCCTGAATATATTCAGGAAAAAACGCATACGCCCTTTTTGGCCAAGTGCATCATTGTGGACGTTCTGCCTCTTTTCCTATGCTTTCAATGCAATTCCAGTCTAGCTCCTGAAATCGGTTTCCTGCAATTCTGCCCCGCTTTCAAGTCCTCTTGGCAGCCTTCCTTCAGTCTATTTTTGGACGATAGCTGTCATTTATAACTCTGCAGGTTTGTGAATTACAGTGCCCCTGAGCTCCTTTCTTCAACTCGCTTTCTTTTGAGCTGGCCGCAACACCGCAGGATGGCTTCAGGCCCTAATCTGGTTCCGGCAGGGCACGCTGAGCCTTTGGTTAATTCCTCTTCCTGGTGGGAAATGAGAGTTAAATTTGCCCATCCAGACACCTCCAGCTAGCCTCTCATTGGTTCTCGCTATTCCTGTTCATCTTCCGCAGAAATTGCAAACTGGGCCAAACAGGAGGTTAAAGGGACTGACTCTCCAAGTCGGGAGAGTGTTAGTAAAGCGTCTGGAATGTTGCACCCGAGTACCAGGGTACAAAAACTGAGACATATTTAAACACGTCTCCCGATCACATGGTTGATCATACTCTAGGTTCCACATGCATGTTTTAGCTGAAGGAAGAATACCTTAAACCTGGGTAGTTGAAACCCGTGGAATGGGTACCATGCAATATGACTTCAAAGGGTCTTCATTTGCTCACCGAACCTCTCCAATCCTATCACTGCTGCGTTTATGCCCCTGTACACATGCTTGATTCTCTTTCGGAGACATAGCAATCCATAGGTTTTAAGATACTTACTAGTCAGGTACATTCTTAGGCGTTTAATATGGGGTGTTGAGTCCATTTCGTTGAGCAAGGAGTAGCTCTTGTCTATTCCATATTTGGCTTAATGTACTTTATCTGTGCTCATTTCAATCTCTGGTTTTATGCAGCACCCCAATTCACCTTTACCCTTAAGCAAGCATAAGTTGGTTTTCTAAATTTGAGACCCTGTTCTGTTTTGGAATGCAGTTCCTGTGTAGCCAAGTTTACATTCCGTTTATTACTGATATCTTATGATGTTTCTTTTTCTGTGTGACTTATTTCAGTTAGAATCATCGTACCTGAATCCACTCATTATGCTGCTACGGGCCTGATGACATAGATTTCATTGCTGAGTGATACTGCATTGTACGTAAGTACCACAAGTTCTTTATCCATTTTTCACTTTCTGTGATATAGAACTTGTACGGTAAACGAGGTTCTTGTAAACGGAGGCGTCCCAAACTTTGGGGTGGCTGTGTCTTTTTGATTTTAATTTCCCTAAGCTATAGGACCATAAGTGGAAGTGCCCTAGGCTCTGTTGCTTTGTTTTTTAGATGTTTCAGGAAACACCATACACTTCTCCTGAGTGTCTGTTGGCAATTTACATCCCGCCCATCAGCATAACAAGGCTCCCAGTTCTCCATGGCCTGTCCTGCCTTTCTGGATTTTACACTTTTTTCAGATGGCCCTTTTGACCGGGGAGAAGTGAGACTTCATTGTAAAGCAGATTTCCTTTGCAAGTTTGCTTGGTTGGCCAAAAAGTGCGTATGCGTTTTTTCCTGAATATATTCAGGAAAAAACGCATACGCCCTTTTTGGCCAAGTGCATCATTGTGGACGTTCTGCCTCTTTTCCTATGCTTTCAATGCAATTCCAGTCTACCTCCTGAAATCGGTTTCCTGCAATTCTGCCCCGCTTTCAAGTCCTCTTGGCAGCCTTCCTTCAGTCTATTTTTGGACGATAGCTGTCATTTATAACTCTGCAGGTTTGTGAATTACAGTGCCCCTGAGCTCCTTTCTTCAACTCGCTTTCTTTTGAGCGGGCCGCAACACCGCAGGATGGCTTCAGGCCCTAATCTGGTTCCGGCACGGCACGCTGAGCCTTTGGTTAATTCCTCTTCCTGGTGGGAAATGAGAGTTAAATTTGCCCGTCCAGACACCTCCAGCTAGCCTCTCATTGGTTCTCGCTATTCCTGTTCATCTTCCGCAGAAATTGCAAACTGGGCCAAACAGGAGGTTAAAGGGACTGACTCTCCAAGTCGGGAGAGTGTTAGTAAAGCGTCTGGAATGTTGCACCCGAGTACCAGGGTACAAAAACTGAGACATATTTAAACACGTCTCCCGATCACATGGTTGATCATACTCTAGGTTCCACATGCATGTTTTAGCTGAAGGAAGAATACCTTAAACCTGGGTAGTTGAAACCCGTGGAATGGGTACGATGCAATATGACTTCAAAGGGTCTTCATTTGCTCACCGAACCTCTCCAATCCTATCACTGCTGCGTTTATGCCCCTGTACACATGCTTGATTCTCTTTCGGAGTCATAGCAATCCATAGGTTTTAAGATACTTACTAGTCTGGTACATTCTTAGGCGTTTAATATCCGGTGTTGAGTCCATTTCGTTGAGCAAGGAGTAGCTCTTGTCTATTCCATATTTGGCTTAAGGAACTTTATCTGTGCTCATTTCAATCTCTGGTTTTATGCAGCACCCCAACTCACCTTTCCCCTTAAGCAAGCATAAGTTGGTTTTCTAAATTTGAGACCCTGTTCTGTTCTGTAATTCAGTTCCTGTGTAGCCAAGTTTACATTCCGTGTATTACTGATATCTTATGATGTTTCTTTTTCTGTGTGACTTATTTCAGTTAGAATCATCATACCTGAATCCACTCATTGTGCTGCTAAGGGCCTGATGACACAGATTTCATTGCTGAGTGATATTGCTTTGTAAGTAAATACCACAAGTTCTTTATCCATTTTTCACTTTCTGCGATGTTGAACTTGTACTGTAAACGAGGTTCTTGTAAACAGAGCCGTTCCAAACTTTGGGGTGGCTGTGTCTTTTTGATTTTAATTTCCCTAAGCTATAGGACCATAAGTGGAAGTGCCCTAGGTTCTGTTGCTTTGTTTTTTAGATGTTTCAGGAAACACCATACACTTCTCCCGAGTGGTTGTTGGCAATTTACATCCCGCCCATCAGCATAACAAGGCTCCCAGTTCTCCATGGCCTCTCCTGCCTTTCTGGATTTTACACTTTTTTCAGATGGCCCTTTTGACCGGGGAGAAGTGAGACTTCATTGTAGTGCAGATTTCCTTTGCAAGCTTGCTTGGTTGGCCAAAAAGGGCGTATGCGTTTTTTCCTGAATATATTCAGGAAAAAACGCATACGCCCTTTTTGGCCAAGTGCATCATTGTGGACGTTCTGCCTCTTTTCCTATGCTTTCAATGCAATTCCAGTCTACCTCCTGAAATCGGTTTCCTGCAATTCTGCCCCGCTTTCAAGTCCTCTTGGCAGCCTTCCTTCAGTCTATTTTTGGATGATAGCTGTCATTTATAACTCTGCAGGTTTGTGAATTACAGTGCCCCTGAGCTCCTTTCTTCAACTCGCTTTCTTTTGAGCTGGCCGCAACACCGCAGGATGGCTTCAGGCCCTAATCTGGTTCCGGCACGGCACGCTGAGCCTTTGGTTAATTCCTCTTCCTGGTGGGAAATGAGAGTTAAATTTGCCCATCCAGACACCTCCAGCTAGTCTCTCATTGGTTCTCGCTATTCCTGTTCATCTTCCGCAGAAATTGCAAACTGGGCCAAACAGGAGGTTAAAGGGACTGACTCTCCAAGTCGGGAGAGTGTTAGTAAAGCGTCTGGAATGTTGCACCCGAGTACCAGGGTACAAAAACTGAGACATATTTAAACACGTCTCCCGATCACATGGTTGATCATACTCTAGGTTCCACATGCATGTTTTAGCTGAAGGAAGAATACCTTAAACCTGGGTAGTTGAAACCCGTGGAATTCGTACCATGCAATATGACTTCAAAGGGTCTTCATTTGCTCACCGAACCTCTCCAATCCTATCACTGCTGCGTTTATGCCCCTGTACACATGCTTGATTCTCTTTCGGAGTCATAGCAATCCATAGGTTTTAAGATACTTACTAGTCAGGTACATTCTTAGGTGTTTAATATGCGGTGTTGAGTCCATTTCATTGAGCAAGGAGTAGCTCTTGTCTATTCCATATTTGGCTTAAGGAACTTTATCTGTGCTCATTTCAATCTCTGGTTTTATGCAGCACCCCAACTCACCTTTACCCTTAAGCAAGAATAAGTTGGTTTTCTAAATTTGAGACCCTGTTCTGTTCTGTAATTCAGTTCCTGTGTAGCCAAGTTTACATTCCGTGTATTACTGATATCTTATGATGTTTCTTTTTCTGTGTGACTTATTTCAGTTAGAATCATCATACCTGAATCCACTCATTGTGCTGCTAAGGGCCTGATGACACAGATTTCATTGCTGAGTGATATTGCTTTGTAAGTAAATACCACAAGTTCTTTATCCATTTTTCACTTTCTGCGATGTTGAACTTGTACTGTAAACGAGGTTCTTGTAAACGGAGGCGTCCCAAACTTTGGGGTGGCTGTGTCTTTTTGATTTTAATTTCCCTAAGCTATAGGACCATAAGTGGAAGTGCCCTAGGTTCTGTTGCTTTGTTTTTTAGATGTTTCAGGAAACACCATAAACTTCTCCCGAGTGGTTGTTGGCAATTTACATCCCGCCCATCAGCATAACAAGGCTCCCAGGTCTCCATGGCCTGTCCTGCCTTTCTGGATTTTACACTTTTTTCAGATGGCCCTTTTGACCGGGGGGAAGTGAGACTTCATTGTAGTGCAGATTTCCTTTGCAAGCTTGCTTGGTTGGCCAAAAAGGGCGTATGCGTTTTTTCCTGAATATATTCAGGAAAAAACGCATACGCCCTTTTTGGCCAAGTGCATCATTGTGGACGTTCTGCCTCTTTTCCTATGCTTTCAATGCAATTCCAGTCTACCTCCTGAAATCGGTTTCCTGCAATTCTGCCCCGCTTTCAAGTCCTCTTGGCAGCCTTCCTTCAGTCTATTTTTGGACGATAGCTGTCATTTATAACTCTGCAGGTTTGTGAATTACAGTGCCCCTGAGCTCCTTTCTTCAACTCGCTGTCTTGTGACCTGGCCGCAACACCACAGGATGGCTTCAGGCCCTAATCTGGTTCCGGCAGGGCACGCTGAGCCTTTGGTTAATTCCTCTTCATGGTGGAAAATGAGAGTTAAATTTGCCCGTCCAGACACCTTCAGCTAGCCTCTCATTGGTTCTCGCTATTCCTGTTCATCTTCCGCAGAAATTGCAAACTGGGCCAAACAGGAGGTTAAAGGGACTGACTCTCCAAGTCGGGAGAGTGTTAGTAAAGCGTCTGGAATGTTGCACCCGAGTACCAGGGTACGAAAACTGAGACATATTTGAACACGTCTCCCGATCACATGGTTGATCATACTATAGGTTCCACATGCATGTTTTAGCTGAAGGAAGAATACCTTAAACCTGGGTAGTTGAAACCCGTGGAATGGGTACCATGCAATATGACTTCAAAGGGTCTTCATTTGCTCACCGAACCTCTCCAATCCTATCACTGCTGCGTTTATGCCCCTGTACACATGCTTGATTCTCTTTCGGAGACATAGCAATCCATAGGTTTTAAGATACTTACTAGTCAGGTACATTCTTAGGCGTTTAATATGGGGTGTTGAGTCCATTTCATTGAGCAAGGAGTAGCTCTTGTCTATTCCATATTTGGCTTAATGTACTTTATCTGTGCTCATTTCAATCTCTGGTTTTATGCAGCACCCCAATTCACCTTTCCCCTTAAGCAAGCATAAGTTGGTTTTCTAAATTTGAGACCCTGTTCTGTTTTGGAATGCAGTTCCTGTGTAGCCAAGTTTACATTCCGTGTATTACTGATATCTTATGATGTTTCTTTTTCTGTGTGACTTATTTCAGTTAGAATCATCGTACCTGAATCCACTCATTATGCTGCTACGGGCCTGATGACATAGATTTCATTGCTGAGTGATACTGCATTGTACGTAAGTACCACAAGTTCTTTATCCATTTTTCACTTTCTGTGATATAGAACTTGTACGGTAAACGAGGTTCTTGTAAACGGAGGCGTCCCAAACTTTGGGGTGGCTGTGTCTTTTTGATTTTAATTTCCCTAAGCTATAGGACCATAAGTGGAAGTGCCCTAGGCTCTGTTGCTTTGTTTTTTAGATGTTTCAGGAAACACCATACACTTCTCCTGAGTGTCTGTTGGCAATTTACATCCCGCCCATCAGCATAACAAGGCTCCCAGTTCTCCATGGCCTGTCCTGCCTTTCTGGATTTTACACTTTTTTCAGATGGCCCTTTTGACCGGGGAGAAGTGAGACTTCATTGTAAAGCAGATTTCCTTTGCAAGTTTGCTTGGTTGGCCAAAAAGGGCGTATGCGTTTTTTCCTGAATATATTCAGGAAAAAACGCATACGCCCTTTTTGGCCAAGTGCATCATTGTGGACGTTCTGCCTCTTTTCCTATGCTTTCAATGCAATTCCAGTCTACCTCCTGAAATCGGTTTCCTGCAATTCTGCCCCGCTTTCAAGTCCTCTTGGCAGCCTTCCTTCAGTCTATTTTTGGACGATAGCTGTCATTTATAACTCTGCAGGTTTGTGAATTACAGTGCCCCTGAGCTCCTTTCTTCAACTCGCTTTCTTTTGAGCTGGCCGCAACACCGCAGGATGGCTTCAGGCCCTAATCTGGTTCCGGCACGGCACGCTGAGCCTTTGGTTAATTCCTCTTCCTGGTGGGAAATGAGAGTTAAATTTGCCCGTCCAGACACCTCCAGCTAGCCTCTCATTGGTTCTCGCTATTCCTGTTCATCTTCCGCAGAAATTGCAAACTGGGCCAAACAGGAGGTTAAAGGGACTGACTCTCCAAGTCGGGAGAGTGTTAATAAAGCGTCTGGAATGTTGCACCCGAGTACCAGGGTACAAAAACTGAGACATATTTAAACACGTCTCCCGATCACATGGTTGATCATACTCTAGGTTCCACATGCATGTTTTAGCTGAAGGAAGAATACCTTAAACCTGGGTAGTTGAAACCCGTGGAATGGGTACGATGCAATATGACTTCAAAGGGTCTTCATTTGCTCACCGAACCTCTCCAATCCTATCACTGCTGCGTTTATGCCCCTGTACACATGCTTGATTCTCTTTCGGAGTCATAGCAATCCATAGGTTTTAAGATACTTACTAGTCTGGTACATTCTTAGGCGTTTAATATCCGGTGTTGAGTCCATTTCGTTGAGCAAGGAGTAGCTCTTGTCTATTCCATATTTGGCTTAAGGAACTTTATCTGTGCTCATTTCAATCTCTGGTTTTATGCAGCACCCCAACTCACCTTTCCCCTTAAGCAAGCATAAGTTGGTTTTCTATATTTGAGACCCTGTTCTGTTCTGTAATTCAGTTCCTGTGTAGCCAAGTTTACATTCCGTGTATTACTGATATCTTATGATGTTTCTTTTTCTGTGTGACTTATTTCAGTTAGAATCATCATACCTGAATCCACTCATTGTGCTGCTAAGGGCCTGATGACACAGATTTCATTGCTGAGTGATATTGCTTTGTAAGTAAATACCACAAGTTCTTTATCCATTTTTCACTTTCTGCGATGTTGAACTTGTACTGTAAACGAGGTTCTTGTAAACAGAGCCGTTCCCAACTTTGGGGTGGCTGTGTCTTTCTGATTTTAATTTCCCTAAGCTATAGGACCAAGAGTGGAAGTGCCCTAGGTTCTGTTGCTTTGTTTTTTAGATGTTTCAGGAAACACCATACACTTCTCCAGAGTGGTTGTTGGCAATTTACATCCCGCCCATCAGCATAACAAGGCTCCCAGTTCTCCATGGCCTCTCCTGCCTTTCTGGATTTTACACTTTTTTCAGATGGCCCTTTTGACCGGGGAGAAGTGAGACTTCATTGTAGTGCAGATTTCCTTTGCAAGCTTGCTTGGTTGGCCAAAAAGGGCGTATGCGTTTTTTCCTGAATATATTCAGGAAAAAACGCATACGCCCTTTTTGGCCAAGTGCATCATTGTGGACGTTCTGCCTCTTTTCCTATGCTTTCAATGCAATTCCAGTCTACCTCCTGAAATCGGTTTCCTGCAATTCTGCCCCGCTTTCAAGTCCTCTTGGCAGCCTTCCTTCAGTCTATTTTTGGACGATAGCTGTCATTTATAACTCTGCAGGTTTGTGAATTACAGTGCCCCTGAGCTCCTTTCTTCAACTTGCTTTCTTGTGACCTGGCCGCAACACCACAGGATGGCTTCAGGCCCTAATCTGGTTCCGGCAGGGCACGCTGAGCCTTTGGTTAATTCCTCTTCATGGTGGAAAATGAGAGTTAAATTTGCCCGTCCAGACACCTTCAGCTAGCCTCTCATTGGTTCTCGCTATTCCTGTTCATCTTCCGCAGAAATTGCAAACTGGGCCAAACAGGAGGTTAAAGGGACTGACTCTCCAAGTCAGGAGAGTGTTAGTAAAGCGTCTGGAATGTTGCACCCGAGTACCAGGGTACGAAAACTGAGACATATTTGAACACGTCTCCCGATCACATGGTTGATCATACTATAGGTTCCACATGCATGTTTTAGCTGAAGGAAGAATACCTTAAACCTGGGTAGTTGAAACCCGTGGAATGGGTACCATGCAATATGACTTCAAAGGGTCTTCATTTGCTCACCGAACCTCTCCAATCCTATCACTGCTGCGTTTATGCCCCTGTACACATGCTTGATTCTCTTTCGGAGACATAGCAATCCATAGGTTTTAAGATACTTACTAGTCAGGTACATTCTTAGGCGTTTAATATGGGGTGTTGAGTCCATTTCATTGAGCAAGGAGTAGCTCTTGTCTATTCCATATTTGGCTTAATGTACTTTATCTGTGCTCATTTCAATCTCTGGTTTTATGCAGCACCCCAATTCACCTTTCCCCTTAAGCAAGCATAAGTTGGTTTTCTAAATTTGAGACCCTGTTCTGTTTTGGAATGCAGTTCCTGTGTAGCCAAGTTTACATTCCGTGTATTACTGATATCTTATGATGTTTCTTTTTCTGTGTGACTTATTTCAGTTAGAATCATCGTACCTGAATCCACTCATTATGCTGCTACGGGCCTGATGACATAGATTTCATTGCTGAGTGATACTGCATTGTACGTAAGTACCACAAGTTCTTTATCCATTTTTCACTTTCTGTGATATAGAACTTGTACGGTAAACGAGGTTCTTGTAAACGGAGGCGTCCCAAACTTTGGGGTGGCTGTGTCTTTTTGATTTTAATTTCCCTAAGCTATAGGACCATAAGTGGAAGTGCCCTAGGCTCTGTTGCTTTGTTTTTTAGATGTTTCAGGAAACACCATACACTTCTCCTGAGTGTCTGTTGGCAATTTACATCCCGCCCATCAGCATAACAAGGCTCCCAGTTCTCCATGGCCTGTCCTGCCTTTCTGGATTTTACACTTTTTTCAGATGGCCCTTTTGACCGGGGAGAAGTGAGACTTCATTGTAAAGCAGATTTCCTTTGCAAGTTTGCTTGGTTGGCCAAAAAGGGCGTATGCGTTTTTTCCTGAATATATTCAGGAAAAAACGCATACGCCCTTTTTGGCCAAGTGCATCATTGTGGACGTTCTGCCTCTTTTCCTATGCTTTCAATGCAATTCCAGTCTACCTCCTGAAATCGGTTTCCTGCAATTCTGCCCCGCTTTCAAGTCCTCTTGGCAGCCTTCCTTCAGTCTATTTTTGGACGATAGCTGTCACATATAACTCTGCAGGTTTGTGAATTACAGTGCCCCTGAGCTCCTTTCTTCAACTCGCTTTCTTGTGACCTGGCCGCAACACCGCAGGATGGCTTCAGGCCCTAATCTGGTTCCGGCACGGCACGCTGAGCCTTTGGTTATTTCCTCTTCCTAGTGGGAAATGAGAGTTAAATTTGCCCGTCCAGACACCTCCAGCTAGTCTCTCATTGGTTCTCGCTATTCCTGTTCATCTTCCGCAGAAATTGCAAACTGGGCCAAACAGGAGGTTAAAGGCGCTGACTCTCCAACTCGGGAGAGTGTTAGTAAAGCGTCTGGAATGTTGCACTCGAGTACCAGGGTACAAAAACTGAGACATATTTAAACACGTCTCCCGATCACATGGTTGATCATACTCTAGGTTCCACATGCATGTTTTAGCTGAAGGAAGAATACCTTAAACCTGGGTAGTTGAAACCCGTGGAATGGGTACCATGCAATATGACTTCAAAGGGTCTTCATTTGCTCACCGAACCTCTCCAATCCTATCACTGCTGCGTTTATGCCCCTGTACACATGCTTGATTCTCTTTCGGAGTCATAGCAATCCATAGGTTTTAAGATACTTACTAGTCTGGTACATTCTTAGGCGTTTAATATCCGGTGTTGAGTCCATTTCGTTGAGCAAGGAGTAGCTCTTGTCTATTCCATATTTGGCTTAAGGAACTTTATCTGTGCTCATTTCAATCTCTGGTTTTATGCAGCACCCCAACTCACCTTTCCCCTTAAGCAAGCATAAGTTGGTTTTCTATATTTGAGACCCTGTTCTGTTCTGTAATTCAGTTCCTGTGTAGCCAAGTTTACATTCCGTGTATTACTGATATCTTATGATGTTTCTTTTTCTGTGTGACTTATTTCAGTTAGAATCATCATACCTGAATCCACTCATTGTGCTGCTAAGGGCCTGATGACACAGATTTCATTGCTGAGTGATATTGCTTTGTAAGTAAATACCACAAGTTCTTTATCCATTTTTCACTTTCTGCGATGTTGAACTTGTACTGTAAACGAGGTTCTTGTAAACAGAGCCGTTCCAAACTTTGGGGTGGCTGTGTCTTTTTGATTTTAATTTCCCTAAGCTATAGGACCAAGAGTGGAAGTGCCCTAGGTTCTGTTGCTTTGTTTTTTAGATGTTTCAGGAAACACCATACACTTCTCCCGAGTGGTTGTTGGCAATTTACATCCCGCCCATCAGCATAACAAGGCTCCCAGTTCTCCATGGCCTCTCCTGCCTTTCTGGATTTTACACTTTTTTCAGATGGCCCTTTTGACCGGGGAGAAGTGAGACTTCATTGTAGTGCAGATTTCCTTTGCAAGCTTGCTTGGTTGGCCAAAAAGGGCGTATGCGTTTTTTCCTGAATATATTCAGGAAAAAACGCATACGCCCTTTTTGGCCAAGTGCATCATTGTGGACGTTCTGCCTCTTTTCCTATGCTTTCAATGCAATTCCAGTCTACCTCCTGAAATCGGTTTCCTGCAATTCTGCCCCACTTTCAAGTCCTCTTGGCAGCCTTCCTTCAGTCTATTTTTGGACGATAGCTGTCATATATAACTCTGCAGGTTTGTGAATTACAGTGCCCCTGAGCTCCTTTCTTCAACTCGCTTTCTTGTGACCTGGCCGCAACACCGCAGGATGGCTTCAGGCCCTAATCTGGTTCCGGCACGGCACGCTGAGCCTTTGGTTATTTCCTCTTCCTAGTGGGAAATGAGAGTTAAATTTGCCCGTCCAGACACCTCCAGCTACTCTCTCATTGGTTCTCGCTATTCCTGTTCATCTTCCGCAGAAATTGCAAACTGGGCCAAACAGGAGGTTAAAGGCGCTGACTCTCCAACTCGGGAGAGTGTTAGTAAAGCGTCTGGAATGTTGCACCCGAGTACCAGGGTACAAAAACTGAGACATATTTAAACACGTCTCCCGATCACATGGTTGATCATACTATAGGTTCCACATGCATGTTTTAGCTGAAGGAAGAATACCTTAAACCTGGGTAGTTGAAACCCGTGGAATGGGTACCATGCAATATGACTTCAAAGGGTCTTCATTTGCTCACCGAACCTCTCCAATCCTATCACTGCTGCGTTTATGCCCCTGTACACATGCTTGATTCTCTTTCGGAGTCATAGCAATCCATAGGTTTTAAGATACTTACTAGTCAGGTACATTCTTAGGCGTTTAATATGCGGTGTTGAGTCCATTTCGTTGAGCAAGGAGTAGCTCTTGTCTATTCCATATTTGGCTTAAGGAACTTTATCTGTGCTCATTTCAATCTCTGGTTTTATGCAGCACCCCAACTCACCTTTACCCTTAAGCAAGAATAAGTTGGTTTTCTAAATTTGAGACCCTGTTCTGTTCTGTAATTCAGTTCCTGTGTAGCCAAGTTTACATTCCGTGTATTACTGATATCTTATGATGTTTCTTTTTCTGTGTGACTTATTTCAGTTAGAATCATCATACCTGAATCCACTCATTGTGCTGCTAAGGGCCTGATGACTCAGATTTCATTGCTGAGTGATATTGCTTTGTAAGTAAATACCACAAGTTCTTTATCCATTTTTCACTTTCTGCGATGTTGAACTTGTACTGTAAACGAGGTTCTTGTAAACGGAGGCGTCCCAAACTTTGGGGTGGCTGTGTCTTTTTGATTTTAATTTCCCTAAGCTATAGGACCATAAGTGGAAGTGCCCTAGGTTCTGTTGCTTTGTTTTTTAGATGTTTCAGGAAACACCATAAACTTCTCCCGAGTGGTTGTTGGCAATTTACATCCCGCCCATCAGCATAACAAGGCTCCCAGGTCTCCATGGCCTGTCCTGCCTTTCTGGATTTTACACTTTTTTCAGATGGCCCTTTTGACCGGGGGGAAGTGAGACTTCATTGTAGTGCAGATTTCCTTTGCAAGCTTGCTTGGTTGGCCAAAAAGGGCGTATGCGTTTTTTCCTGAATATATTCAGGAAAAAACGCATACGCCCTTTTTGGCCAAGTGCATCATTGTGGACGTTCTGCCTCTTTTCCTATGCTTTCAATGCAATTCCAGTCTACCTCCTGAAATCGGTTTCCTGCAATTCTGCCCCGCTTTCAAGTCCTCTTGGCAGCCTTCCTTCAGTCTATTTTTGGACGATAGCTGTCATTTATAACTCTGCAGGTTTGTGAATTACAGTGCCCCTGAGCTCCTTTCTTCAACTCGCTTTCTTTTGAGCTGGCCGCAACACCGCAGGATGGCTTCAGGCCCTAATCTGGTTCCGGCACGGCACGCTGAGCCTTTGGTTAATTCCTCTTCCTGGTGGGAAATGAGAGTTAAATTTGCCCATCCAGACACCTCCAGCTAGTCTCTCATTGGTTCTCGCTATTCCTGTTCATCTTCCGCAGAAATTGCAAACTGGGCCAAACAGGAGGTTAAAGGGACTGACTCTCCAAGTCGGGAGAGTGTTAGTAAAGCGTCTGGAATGTTGCACCCGAGTACCAGGGTACAAAAACTGAGACATATTTAAACACGTCTCCCGATCACATGGTTGATCATACTCTAGGTTCCACATGCATGTTTTAGCTGAAGGAAGAATACCTTAAACCTGGGTAGTTGAAACCCGTGGAATGGGTACCATGCAATATGACTTCAAAGGGTCTTCATTTGCTCACCGAACCTCTCCAATCCTATCACTGCTGCGTTTATGCCCCTGTACACATGCTTGATTCTCTTTCGGAGTCATAGCAATCCATAGGATTTAAGATACTTACTAGTCAGGTACATTCTTAGGCGTTTAATATGCGGTGTTGAGTCCATTTCGTTGAGCAAGGAGTAGCTCTTGTCTATTCCATATTTGGCTTAAGGAACTTTATCTGTGCTCATTTCAATCTCTGGTTTTATGCAGCACCCCAACTCACCTTTACCCTTAAGCAAGAATAAGTTGGTTTTCTAAATTTGAGACCCTGTTCTGTTCTGTAATTCAGTTCCTGTGTAGCCAAGTTTACATTCCGTGTATTACTGATATCTTATGATGTTTCTTTTTCTGTGTGACTTATTTCAGTTAGAATCATCATACCTGAATCCACTCATTGTGCTGCTAAGGGCCTGATGACACAGATTTCATTGCTGAGTGATATTGCTTTGTAAGTAAATACCACAAGTTCTTTATCCATTTTTCACTTTCTGCGATGTTGAACTTGTACTGTAAACGAGGTTCTTGTAAACGGAGGCGTCCCAAACTTTGGGGTGGCTGTGTCTTTTTGATTTTAATTTCCCTCAGCTATAGGACCATAAGTGGAAGTGCCCTAGGTTCTGTTGCTTTGTTTTTTAGATGTTTCAGGAAACACCATAAACTTCTCCCGAGTGGTTGTTGGCAATTTACATCCCGCCCATCAGCATAACAAGGCTCCCAGGTCTCCATGGCCTGTCCTGCCTTTCTGGATTTTACACTTTTTTCAGATGGCCCTTTTGACCGGGGGGAAGTGAGACTTCATTGTAGTGCAGATTTCCTTTGCAAGCTTGCTTGGTTGGCCAAAAAGGGCGTATGCGTTTTTTCCTGAATATATTCAGGAAAAAACGCATACGCCCTTTTTGGCCAAGTGCATCATTGTGGACGTTCTGCCTCTTTTCCTATGCTTTCAATGCAATTCCAGTCTACCTCCTGAAATCGGTTTCCTGCAATTCTGCCCCGCTTTCAAGTCCTCTTGGCAGCCTTCCTTCAGTCTATTTTTGGACGATAGCTGTCATTTATAACTCTGCAGGTTTGTGAATTACAGTGCCCCTGAGCTCCTTTCTTCAACTTGCTTTCTTGTGACATGGCCGCAACACCACAGGATGGCTTCAGGCCCTAATCTGGTTCCGGGAGGGCACGCTGAGCCTTTGGTTAATTCCTCTTCATGGTGGAAAATGAGAGTTAAATTTGCCCGTCCAGACACCTTCAGCTAGCCTCTCATTGGTTCTCGCTATTCCTGTTCATCTTCCGCAGAAATTGCAAACTGGGCCAAACAGGAGGTTAAAGGGACTGACTCTCCAAGTCGGGAGAGTGTTAGTAAAGCGTCTGGAATGTTGCACCCGAGTACCAGGGTACGAAAACTGAGACATATTTGAACACGTCTCCCGATCACATGGTTGATCATACTATAGGTTCCACATGCATGTTTTAGCTGAAGGAAGAATACCTTAAACCTGGGTAGTTGAAACCCGTGGAATGGGTACCATGCAATATGACTTCAAAGGGTCTTCATTTGCTCACCGAACCTCTCCAATCCTATCACTGCTGCGTTTATGCCCCTGTACACATGCTTGATTCTCTTTCGGAGACATAGCAATCCATAGGTTTTAAGATACTTACTAGTCAGGTACATTCTTAGGCGTTTAATATGGGGTGTTGAGTCCATTTCGTTGAGCAAGGAGTAGCTCTTGTCTATTCCATATTTGGCTTAATGTACTTTATCTGTGCTCATTTCAATCTCTGGTTTTATGCAGCACCCCAATTCACCTTTCCCCTTAAGCAAGCATAAGTTGGTTTTCTAAATTTGAGACCCTGTTCTGTTTTGGAATGCAGTTCCTGTGTAGCCAAGTTTACATTCCGTGTATTACTGATATCTTATGATGTTTCTTTTTCTGTGTGACTTATTTCAGTTAGAATCATCGTACCTGAATCCACTCATTATGCTGCTACGGGCCTGATGACATAGATTTCATTGCTGAGTGATACTGCATTGTACGTAAGTACCACAAGTTCTTTATCCATTTTTCACTTTCTGTGATATTGAACTTGTACGGTAAACGAGGTTCTTGTAAACGGAGGCGTCCCAAACTTTGGGGTGGCTGTGTCTTTTTGATTTTAATTTCCCTAAGCTATAGGACCATAAGTGGAAGTGCCCTAGGCTCTGTTGCTTTGTTTTTTAGATGTTTCAGGAAACACCATACACTTCTCCTGAGTGTCTGTTGGCAATTTACATCCCGCCCATCAGCATAACAAGGCTCCCAGTTCTCCATGGCCTGTCCTGCCTTTCTGGATTTTACACTTTTTTCAGATGGCCCTTTTGACCGGGGAGAAGTGAGACTTCATTGTAAAGCAGATTTCCTTTGCAAGTTTGCTTGGTTGGCCAAAAAGGGCGTATGCGTTTTTTCCTGAATATATTCAGGAAAAAACGCATACGCCCTTTTTGGCCAAGTGCATCATTGTGGACGTTCTGCCTCTTTTCCTATGCTTTCAATGCAATTCCAGTCTACCTCCTGAAATCGGTTTCCTGCAATTCTGCCCCGCTTTCAAGTCCTCTTGGCAGCCTTCCTTCAGTCTATTTTTGGACGATAGCTGTCATTTATAACTCTGCAGGTTTGTGAATTACAGTGCCCCTGAGCTCCTTTCTTCAACTCGCTTTCTTTTGAGCGGGCCGCAACACCGCAGGATGGCTTCAGGCCCTAATCTGGTTCCGGCACGGCACGCTGAGCCTTTGGTTAATTCCTCTTCCTGGTGGGAAATGAGAGTTAAATTTGCCCGTCCAGACACCTCCAGCTAGCCTCTCATTGGTTCTCGCTATTCCTGTTCATCTTCCGCAGAAATTGCAAACTGGGCCAAACAGGAGGTTAAAGGGACTGACTCTCCAAGTCGGGAGAGTGTTAGTAAAGCGTCTGGAATGTTGCACCCGAGTACCAGGGTACAAAAACTGAGACATATTTAAACACGTCTCCCGATCACATGGTTGATCATACTGTAGGTTCCACATGCATGTTTTAGCTGAAGGAAGAATACCTTAAACCTGGGTAGTTGAAACCCGTGGAATGGGTACGATGCAATATGACTTCAAAGGGTCTTCATTTGCTCACCGAACCTCTCCAATCCTATCACTGCTGCGTTTATGCCCCTGTACACATGCTTGATTCTCTTTCGGAGTCATAGCAATCCATAGGTTTTAAGATACTTACTAGTCTGGTACATTCTTAGGCGTTTAATATCCGGTGTTGAGTCCATTTCGTTGAGCAAGGAGTAGCTCTTGTCTATTCCATATTTGGCTTAAGGAACTTTATCTGTGCTCATTTCAATCTCTGGTTTTATGCAGCACCCCAACTCACCTTTCCCCTTACGCAAGCATAAGTTGGTTTTCTAAATTTGAGACCCTGTTCTGTTCTGTAATTCAGTTCCTGTGTAGCCAAGTTTACATTCCGTGTATTACTGATATCTTATGATGTTTCTTTTTCTGTGTGACTTATTTCAGTTAGAATCATCATACCTGAATCCACTCATTGTGCTGCTAAGGGCCTGATGACACAGATTTCATTGCTGAGTGATATTGCTTTGTAAGTAAATACCACAAGTTCTTTATCCATTTTTCACTTTCTGCGATGTTGAACTTGTACTGTAAACGAGGTTCTTGTAAACAGAGCCGTTCCAAACTTTGGGGTGGCTGTGTCTTTTTGATTTTAATTTCCCTAAGCTATAGGACCAAGAGTGGAAGTGCCCTAGGTTCTGTTGCTTTGTTTTTTAGATGTTTCAGGAAACACCATACACTTCTCCCGAGTGGTTGTTGGCAATTTACATCCCGCCCATCAGCATAACAAGGCTCCCAGTTCTCCATGGCCTCTCCTGCCTTTCTGGATTTTACACTTTTTTCAGATGGCCCTTTTGACCGGGGAGAAGTGAGACTTCATTGTAGTGCAGATTTCCTTTGCAAGCTTGCTTGGTTGGCCAAAAAGGGCGTATGCGTTTTTTCCTGAATATATTCAGGAAAAAACGCATACGCCCTTTTTGGCCAAGTGCATCATTGTGGACGTTCTGCCTCTTTTCCTATGCTTTCAATGCAATTCCAGTCTACCTCCTGAAATCGGTTTCCTGCAATTCTGCCCCGCTTTCAAGTCCTCTTGGCAGCCTTCCTTCAGTCTATTTTTGGACGATAGCTGTCATTTATAACTCTGCAGGTTTGTGAATTACAGTGCCCCTGAGCTCCTTTCTTCAACTCGCTTTCTTTTGAGCTGGCCGCAACACCGCAGGATGGCTTCAGGCCCTAATCTGGTTCCGGCACGGCACGCTGAGCCTTTGGTTAATTCCTCTTCCTGGTGGGAAATGAGAGTTAAATTTGCCCATCCTGACACCTCCAGCTAGTCTCTCATTGGTTCTCACTATTCCTGTTCATCTTCCGCAGAAATTGCAAACTGGGCCAAACAGGAGGTTAAAGGGACTGACTCTCCAAGTCGGGAGAGTGTTAGTAAAGCGTCTGGAATGTTGCACCCGAGTACCAGGGTACAAAAACTGAGACATATTTAAACACTTCTCCCGATCACATGGTTGATCATACTCTAGGTTCCACATGCATGTTTTAGCTGAAGGAAGAATACCTTAAACCTGGGTAGTTGAAACCCGTGGAATGGGTACCATGCAATATGACTTCAAAGGGTCTTCATTTGCTCACCGAACCTCTCCAATCCTATCACTGCTGCGTTTATGCCCCTGTACACATGCTTGATTCTCTTTCGGAGTCATAGCAATCCATAGGTTTTAAGATACTTACTAGTCAGGTACATTCTTAGGCGTTTAATATGCGGTGTTGAGTCCATTTCGTTGAGCAAGGAGTAGCTCTTGTCTATTCCATATTTGGCTTAAGGAACTTTATCTGTGCTCATTTCAATCTCTGGTTTTATGCAGCACCCCAACTCACCTTTACCCTTAAGCAAGAATAAGTTGGTTTTCTAAATTTGAGACCCTGTTCTGTTCTGTAATTCAGTTCCTGTGTAGCCAAGTTTACATTCCGTGTATTACTGATATCTTATGATGTTTCTTTTTCTGTGTGACTTATTTCAGTTAGAATCATCATACCTGAATCCACTCATTGTGCTGCTAAGGGCCTGATGACACAGATTTCATTGCTGAGTGATATTGCTTTGTAAGTAAATACCACAAGGTCTTTATCCATTTTTCACTTTCTGCGATGTTGAACTTGTACTGTAAACGAGGTTCTTGTAAACGGAGGCGTCCCAAACTTTGGGGTGGCTGTGTCTTTTTGATTTTAATTTCCCTAAGCTATAGGACCATAAGTGGAAGTGCCCTAGGTTCTGTTGCTTTGTTTTTTAGATGTTTCAGGAAACACCATACACTTCTCCCGAGTGGTTGTTGGCAATTTACATCCCGCCCATCAGCATAACAAGGCTCCCAGGTCTCCATGGCCTGTCCTGCCTTTCTGGATTTTACACTTTTTTCAGATGGCCCTTTTGACCGGGGGGAAGTGAGACTTCATTGTAGTGCAGATTTCCTTTGCAAGCTTGCTTGGTTGGCCAAAAAGGGCGTATGCGTTTTTTCCTGAATATATTCAGGAAAAAACGCATACGCCCTTTTTGGCCAAGTGCATCATTGTGGACGTTCTGCCTCTTTTCCTATGCTTTCAATGCAATTCCAGTCTACCTCCTGAAATCGGTTTCCTGCAATTCTGCCCCGCTTTCAAGTCCTCTTGGCAGCCTTCCTTCAGTCTATTTTTGGACGATAGCTGTCATTTATAACTCTGCAGGTTTGTGAATTACAGTGCCCCTGAGCTCCTTTCTTCAACTTGCTTTCTTGTGACCTGGCCGCAACACCACAGGATGGCTTCAGGCCCTAATCTGGTTCCGGCAGGGCACGCTGAGCCTTTGGTTAATTCCTCTTCATGGTGGAAAATGAGAGTTAAATTTGCCCGTCCAGACACCTTCAGCTAGCCTCTCATTGGTTCTCGCTATTCCTGTTCATCTTCCGCAGAAATTGCAAACTGGGCCAAACAGGAGGTTAAAGGGACTGACTCTCCAAGTCGGGAGAGTGTTAGTAAAGCGTCTGGAATGTTGCACCCGAGTACCAGGGTACGAAAACTGAGACATATTTGAACACGTCTCCCGATCACATGGTTGATCATACTATAGGTTCCACATGCATGTTTTAGCTGAAGGAAGAATACCTTAAACCTGGGTAGTTGAAACCCGTGGAATGGGTACCATGCAATATGACTTCAAAGGGTCTTCATTTGCTCACCGAACCTCTCCAATCCTATCACTGCTGCGTTTATGCCCCTGTACACATGCTTGATTCTCTTTCGGAGACATAGCAATCCATAGGTTTTAAGATACTTACTAGTCAGGTACATTCTTAGGCGTTTAATATCCGGTGTTGAGTCCATTTCGTTGAGCAAGGAGTAGCTCTTGTCTATTCCATATTTGGCTTAAGGAACTTTATCTGTGCTCATTTCAATCTCTGGTTTTATGCAGCACCCCAACTCACCTTTCCCCTTAAGCAAGCATAAGTTGGTTTTCTAAATTTGAGACCCTGTTCTGTTCTGTAATTCAGTTCCTCTGTAGCCAAGTTTACATTCCGTGTATTACTGATATCTTATGATGTTTCTTTTTCTGTGTGACTTATTTCAGTTAGAATCATCATACCTGAATCCACTCATTGTGCTGCTAAGGGCCTGATGACACAGATTTCATTGCTGAGTGATATTGCTTTGTAAGTAAATACCACAAGTTCTTTATCCATTTTTCACTTTCTGCGATGTTGAACTTGTACTGTAAACGAGGTTCTTGTAAACAGAGCCGTTCCAAACTTTGGGGTGGCTGTGTCTTTTTGATTTTAATTTCCCTAAGCTATAGGACCAAGAGTGGAAGTGCCCTAGGTTCTGTTGCTTTGTTTTTTAGATGTTTCAGGAAACACCATACACTTCTCCAGAGTGGTTGTTGGCAATTTACATCCCGCCCATCAGCATAACAAGGCTCCCAGTTCTCCATGGCCTCTCCTGCCTTTCTGGATTTTACACTTTTTTCAGATGGCCCTTTTGACCGGGGAGAAGTGAGACTTCATTGTAGTGCAGATTTCCTTTGCAAGCTTGCTTGGTTGGCCAAAAAGGGCGTATGCGTTTTTTCCTGAATATATTCAGGAAAAAACGCATACGCCCTTTTTGGCCAAGTGCATCATTGTGGACGTTCTGCCTCTTTTCCTATGCTTTCAATGCAATTCCAGTCTACCTCCTGAAATCGGTTTCCTGCAATTCTGCCCCGCTTTCAAGTCCTCTTGGCAGCCTTCCTTCAGTCTATTTTTGGACGATAGCTGTCATATATAACTCTGCAGGTTTGTGAATTACAGTGCCCCTGAGCTCCTTTCTTCAACTCGCTTTCTTGTGACCTGGCCGCAACACCGCAGGATGGCTTCAGGCCCTAATCTGGTTCCGGCACGGCACGCTGAGCCTTTGGTTATTTCCTCTTCCTAGTGGGAAATGAGAGTTAAATTTGCCCGTCCAGACACCTCCAGCTAGTCTCTCATTGGTTCTCGCTATTCCTGTTCATCTTCCGCAGAAATTGCAAACTGGGCCAAACAGGAGGTTAAAGGGACTGACTCTCCAACTCGGGAGAGTGTTAGTAAAGCGTCTGGAATGTTGCACCCGAGTACCAGGGGAGGAAAACTGATACATATTTGAACACGTCTCCCGTTCACATGGTTGATCATACTTGGGTTCCACATGCATGTTTTAGCTGAAGGAAGAATACCTTAAACCTGGGTAGTTGAAACATGTGTAACGGGTACCATGCAATATGACTTCAAAGGGTCTTCATTTGCTCACCGAACCTCTCCAATCCTACCACTGCTGCGTTTATGCCCCTGTACACATGCTTGATTCTCTTTCGGAGACATAGCAATCCATAGGTTTTAAGATACTTACTAGTCAGGTACATTCTTAGGCGTTTAATATGGGGTGTTGAGTCCATTTCGTTGAGCAAGGAGTAGCTCTTGTCTATTCCATATTTGGCTTAAGGAACTTTATCTGTGCTCATTTCAATCTCTGGTTTTATGCAGCACCCCAACTCACCTTTACCCTTAAGCAAGCATAAGTTGGTTTTCTAAATTTGAGACCCTGTTCTGTTCTGTAATTCAGTTCCTCTGTAGCCAAGTTTACATTCCGTGTATTACTGATATCTTATGATGTTTCTTTTTCTGTGTGACTTATTTCAGTTAGAATCATCATACCTGAATCCACTCATTGTGCTGCTAAGGGCCTGATGACACAGATTTCATTGCTGAGTGATATTGCTTTGTAAGTAAATACCACAAGTTCTTTATCCATTTTTCACTTTCTGCGATGTTGAACTTGTACTGTAAACGAGGTTCTTGTAAACAGAGCCTTTCCAAACTTTGGGGTGGCTGTGTCTTTTTGATTTTAATTTCCCTAAGCTATAGGACCATAAGTGGAAGTGCCCTAGGCTCTGTTGCTTTGTTTTTTAGATGTTTCAGGAAACACCATACACTTCCCCTGAGTGTCTGTTGGCAATTTACATCCCGCCCATCAGCATAACAAGGCTCCCAGTTCTCCATGGCCTGTCCTGCCTTTCTGGATTTTACACTTATTTCAGATGGCCCTTTTGACCGGGGAGAAGTGAGACTTCATTGTAAAGCAGATTTCCTTTGCAAGTTTGCTTGGTTGGCCAAAAAGTGCGTATGCGTTTTTTCCTGAATATATTCAGGAAAAAACGCATACGCCCTTTTTGGCCAAGTGCATCATTGTGGACGTTCTGCCTCTTTTCCTATGCTTTCAATGCAATTCCAGTCTACCTCCTGAAATCGGTTTCCTGCAATTCTGCCCCGCTTTCAAGTCCTCTTGGCAGCCTTCCTTCAGTCTATTTTTGGACGATAGCTGTCATTTATAACTCTGCAGGTTTGTGAATTACAGTGCCCCTGAGCTCCTTTCTTCAACTCGCTTTCTTTTGAGCTGGCCGCAACACCGCAGGATGGCTTCAGGCCCTAATCTGGTTCCGGCACGGCACGCTGAGCCTTTGGTTAATTCCTCTTCCTGGTGGGAAATGAGAGTTAAATTTGCCCATCCAGACACCTCCAGCTAGTCTCTCATTGGTTCTCGCTATTCCTGTTCATCTTCCGCAGAAATTGCAAACTGGGCCAAACAGGAGGTTAAAGGGACTGACTCTCCAAGTCGGGAGAGTGTTAGTAAAGCATCTGGAATGTTGCACCCGAGTACCAGGGTACAAAAACTGAGACATATTTAAACACGTCTCCCGATCACATGGTTGATCATACTCTAGGTTCCACATGCATGTTTTAGCTGAAGGAAGAATACCTTAAACCTGGGTAGTTGAAACCCGTGGAATGGGTACCATGCAATATGACTTCAAAGGGTCTTCATTTGCTCACCGAACCTCTCCAATCCTATCACTGCTGCGTTTA
Source organism: Delphinus delphis (assembly GCF_949987515.2). Classification (NCBI taxonomy): domain Eukaryota; kingdom Metazoa; phylum Chordata; class Mammalia; order Artiodactyla; family Delphinidae; genus Delphinus; species Delphinus delphis. The sequence goes on along the minus strand of NW_027192764.1, from coordinate 632,573 downwards.
TGCCCCTGTACACATGCTTGATTCTCTTTCGGAGTCATAGCAATCCATAGGTTTTAAGATACTTACTAGTCAGGTACATTCTTAGGCGTTTAATATGCGGTGTTGAGTCCATTTCGTTGAGCAAGGAGTAGCTCTTGTCTATTCCATATTTGGCTTAAGGAACTTTATCTGTGCTCATTTCAATCTCTGGTTTTATGCAGCACCCCAACTCACCTTTACCCTTAAGCAAGAATAAGTTGGTTTTCTAAATTTGAGACCCTGTTCTGTTCTGTAATTCAGTTCCTGTGTAGCCAAGTTTCCATTCCGTGTATTACTGATATCTTATGATGTTTCTTTTTCTGTGTGACTTATTTCAGTTAGAATCATCATACCTGAATCCACTCATTGTGCTGCTAAGGGCCTGATGACACAGATTTCATTGCTGAGTGATATTGCTTTGTAAGTAAATACCACAAGTTCTTTATCCATTTTTCACTTTCTGCGATGTTGAACTTGTACTGTAAACGAGGTTCTTGTAAACGGAGGCGTCCCAAACTTTGGGGTGGCTGTGTCTTTTTGATTTTAATTTCCCTAAGCTATAGGACCATAAGTGGAAGTGCCCTAGGTTCTGTTGCTTTGTTTTTTAGATGTTTCAGGAAACACCATAAACTTCTCCCGAGTGGTTGTTGGCAATTTACATCCCGCCCATCAGCATAACAAGGCTCCCAGGTCTCCATGGCCTGTCCTGCCTTTCTGGATTTTACACTTTTTTCAGATGGCCCTTTTGACCGGGGGGAAGTGAGACTTCATTGTAGTGCAGATTTCCTTTGCAAGCTTGCTTGGTTGGCCAAAAAGGGCGTATGCGTTTTTTCCTGAATATATTCAGGAAAAAACGCATACGCCCTTTTTGGCCAAGTGCATCATTGTGGACGTTCTGCCTCTTTTCCTATGCTTTCAATGCAATTCCAGTCTACCTCCTGAAATCGGTTTCCTGCAATTCTGCCCCGCTTTCAAGTCCTCTTGGCAGCCTTCCTTCAGTCTATTTTTGGACGATAGCTGTCATTTATAACTCTGCAGGTTTGTGAATTACAGTGCCCCTGAGCTCCTTTCTTCAACTTGCTTTCTTGTGACCTGGCCGCAACACCACAGGATGGCTTCAGGCCCTAATCTGGTTCCGGCAGGGCACGCTGAGCCTTTGGTTAATTCCTCTTCATGGTGGAAAATGAGAGTTAAATTTGCCCGTCCAGACACCTTCAGCTAGCCTCTCATTGGTTCTCGCTATTCCTGTTCATCTTCCGCAGAAATTGCAAACTGGGCCAAACAGGAGTTTAAAGGGACTGACTCTCCAAGTCGGGAGAGTGTTAGTAAAGCGTCTGGAATGTTGCACCCGAGTACCAGGGTACGAAAACTGAGACATATTTGAACACGTCTCCCGATCACATGGTTGATCATACTATAGGTTCCACATGCATGTTTTAGCTGAAGGAAGAATACCTTAAACCTGGGTAGTTGAAACCCGTGGAATGGGTACCATGCAATATGACTTCAAAGGGTCTTCATTTGCTCACCGAACCTCTCCAATCCTATCACTGCTGCGTTTATGCCCCTGTACACATGCTTGATTCTCTTTCGGAGTCATAGCAATCCATAGGTTTTAAGATACTTACTAGTCAGGTACATTCTTAGGCGTTTAATATGCGGTGTTGAGTCCATTTCGTTGAGCAAGGAGTAGCTCTTGTCTATTCCATATTTGGCTTAAGGAACTTTATCTGTGCTCATTTCAATCTCTGGTTTTATGCAGCACCCCAACTCACCTTTCCCCTTAAGCAAGCATAAGTTGGTTTTCTAAATTTGAGACCCTGTTCTGTTCTGTAATTCAGTTCCTCTGTAGCCAAGTTTACATTCCGTGTATTACTGATATCTTATGATGTTTCTTTTTCTGTGTGACTTATTTCAGTTAGAATCATCATACCTGAATCCACTCATTGTGCTGCTAAGGGCCTGATGACACAGATTTCATTGCTGAGTGATATGGCTTTGTAAGTAAATACCACAAGTTCTTTATCCATTTTTCACTTTCTGCGATGTTGAACTTGTACTGTAAACGAGGTTCTTGTAAACAGAGCCGTTCCAAACTTTGGGGTGGCTGTGTCTTTTTTATTTTAATTTCCCTAAGCTATAGGACCAAGAGTGGAAGTGCCCTAGGTTCTGTTGCTTTGTTTTTTAGATGTTTCAGGAAACACCATACACTTCTCCAGAGTGGTTGTTGGCAATTTACATCCCGCCCATCAGCATAACAAGGCTCCCAGTTCTCCATGGCCTCTCCTGCCTTTCTGGATTTTACACTTTTTTCAGATGGCCCTTTTGACCGGGGAGAAGTGAGACTTCATTGTAGTGCAGATTTCCTTTGCAAGCTTGCTTGGTTGGCCAAAAAGGGCGTATGCGTTTTTTCCTGAATATATTCAGGAAAAAACGCATACGCCCTTTTTGGCCAAGTGCATCATTGTGGACGTTCTGCCTCTTTTCCTATGCTTTCAATGCAATTCCAGTCTACCTCCTGAAATCGGTTTCCTGCAATTCTGCCCCGCTTTCAAGTCCTCTTGGCAGCCTTCCTTCAGTCTATTTTTGGACGATAGCTGTCATATATAACTCTGCAGGTTTGTGAATTACAGTGCCCCTGAGCTCCTTTCTTCAACTCGCTTTCTTGTGACCTGGCCGCAACACCGCAGGATGGCTTCAGGCCCTAATCTGGTTCCGGCACGGCACGCTGAGCCTTTGGTTATTTCCTCTTCCTAGTGGGAAATGAGAGTTAAATTTGCCCGTCCAGACACCTCCAGCTAGTCTCTCATTGGTTCTCGCTATTCCTGTTCATCTTCCGCAGAAATTGCAAACTGGGCCAAACAGGAGGTTAAAGGGACTGACTCTCCAACTCGGGAGAGTGTTAGTAAAGCGTCTGGAATGTTGCACCCGAGTACCAGGGGAGGAAAACTGATACATATTTGAACACGTCTCCCGTTCACATGGTTGATCATACTTGGGTTCCACATGCATGTTTTAGCTGAAGGAAGAATACCTTAAACCTGGGTAGTTGAAACATGTGTAACGGGTACCATGCAATATGACTTCAAAGGGTCTTCATTTGCTCACCGAACCTCTCCAATCCTACCACTGCTGCGTTTATGCCCCTGTACACATGCTTGATTCTCTTTCGGAGACATAGCAATCCATAGGTTTTAAGATACTTACTAGTCAGGTACATTCTTAGGCGTTTAATATGGGGTGTTGAGTCCATTTCGTTGAGCAAGGAGTAGCTCTTGTCTATTCCATATTTGGCTTAAGGAACTTTATCTGTGCTCATTTCAATCTCTGGTTTTATGCAGCACCCCAACTCACCTTTACCCTTAAGCAAGCATAAGTTGGTTTTCTAAATTTGAGACCCTGTTCTGTTCTGTAATTCAGTTCCTCTGTAGCCAAGTTTACATTCCGTGTATTACTGATATCTTATGATGTTTCTTTTTCTGTGTGACTTATTTCAGTTAGAATCATCATACCTGAATCCACTCATTGTGCTGCTAAGGGCCTGATGACACAGATTTCATTGCTGAGTGATATTGCTTTGTAAGTAAATACCACAAGTTCTTTATCCATTTTTCACTTTCTGCGATGTTGAACTTGTACTGTAAACGAGGTTCTTGTAAACAGAGCCTTTCCAAACTTTGGGGTGGCTGTGTCTTTTTGATTTTAATTTCCCTAAGCTATAGGACCATAAGTGGAAGTGCCCTAGGCTCTGTTGCTTTGTTTTTTAGATGTTTCAGGAAACACCATACACTTCCCCTGAGTGTCTGTTGGCAATTTACATCCCGCCCATCAGCATAACAAGGCTCCCAGTTCTCCATGGCCTCTCCTGCCTTTCTGGATTTTACACTTATTTCAGATGGCCCTTTTGACCGGGGAGAAGTGAGACTTCATTGTAAAGCAGATTTCCTTTGCAAGTTTGCTTGGTTGGCCAAAAAGTGCGTATGCGTTTTTTCCTGAATATATTCAGGAAAAAACGCATACGCCCTTTTTGGCCAAGTGCATCATTGTGGACGTTCTGCCTCTTTTCCTATGCTTTCAATGCAATTCCAGTCTACCTCCTGAAATCGGTTTCCTGCAATTCTGCCCCGCTTTCAAGTCCTCTTGGCAGCCTTCCTTCAGTCTATTTTTGGACGATAGCTGTCATTTATAACTCTGCAGGTTTGTGAATTACAGTGCCCCTGAGCTCCTTTCTTCAACTCGCTTTCTTTTGAGCTGGCCGCAACACCGCAGGATGGCTTCAGGCCCTAATCTGGTTCCGGCACGGCACGCTGAGCCTTTGGTTAATTCCTCTTCCTGGTGGGAAATGAGAGTTAAATTTGCCCATCCAGACACCTCCAGCTAGTCTCTCATTGGTTCTCGCTATTCCTGTTCATCTTCCGCAGAAATTGCAAACTGGGCCAAACAGGAGGTTAAAGGGACTGACTCTCCAAGTCGGGAGAGTGTTAGTAAAGCATCTGGAATGTTGCACCCGAGTACCAGGGTACAAAAACTGAGACATATTTAAACACGTCTCCCGATCACATGGTTGATCATACTCTAGGTTCCACATGCATGTTTTAGCTGAAGGAAGAATACCTTAAACCTGGGTAGTTGAAACCCGTGGAATGGGTACCATGCAATATGACTTCAAAGGGTCTTCATTTGCTCACCGAACCTCTCCAATCCTATCACTGCTGCGTTTATGCCCCTGTACACATGCTTGATTCTCTTTCGGAGTCATAGCAATCCATAGGTTTTAAGATACTTACTAGTCAGGTACATTCTTAGGCGTTTAATATGCGGTGTTGAGTCCATTTCGTTGAGCAAGGAGTAGCTCTTGTCTATTCCATATTTGGCTTAAGGAACTTTATCTGTGCTCATTTCAATCTCTGGTTTTATGCAGCACCCCAACTCACCTTTACCCTTAAGCAAGAATAAGTTGGTTTTCTAAATTTGAGACCCTGTTCTGTTCTGTAATTCAGTTCCTGTGTAGCCAAGTTTACATTCCGTGTATTACTGATATCTTATGATGTTTCTTTTTCTGTGTGACTTATTTCAGTTAGAATCATCATACCTGAATCCACTCATTGTGCTGCTAAGGGCCTGATGACACAGATTTCATTGCTGAGTGATATTGCTTTGTAAGTAAATACCACAAGTTCTTTATCCATTTTTCACTTTCTGCGATGTTGAACTTGTACTGTAAATGAGGTTCTTGTAAACAGAGCCGTTCCAAACTTTGGGGTGGCTGTGTCTTTTTGATTTTAATTTCCCTAAGCTATAGGACCAAGAGTAGAAGTGCCCTAGGTTCTGTTGCTTTGTTTTTTAGATGTTTCAGGAAACACCATACACTTCTCCCGAGTGGTTGTTGGCAATTTACATCCCGCCCATCAGCATAACAAGGCTCCCAGTTCTCCATGGCCTCTCCTGCCTTTCTGGATTTTACACTTTTTTCAGATGGCCCTTTTGACCGGGGAGAAGTGAGACTTCATTGTAGTGCAGATTTCCTTTGCAAGCTTGCTTGGTTGGCCAAAAAGGGCGTATGCGTTTTTTCCTGAATATATTCAGGAAAAAACGCATACGCCCTTTTTGGCCAAGTGCATCATTGTGGACGTTCTGCCTCTTTTCCTATGCTTTCAATGCAATTCCAGTCTACCTCCTGAAATCGGTTTCCTGCAATTCTGCCCCACTTTCAAGTCCTCTTGGCAGCCTTCCTTCAGTCTATTTTTGGACGATAGCTGTCATATATAACTCTGCAGGTTTGTGAATTACAGTGCCCCTGAGCTCCTTTCTTCAACTCGCTTTCTTGTGACCTGGCCGCAACACCGCAGGATGGCTTCAGGCCCTAATCTGGTTCCGGCACGGCATGCTGAGCCTTTGGTTATTCCCTCTTCCTAGTGGGAAATGAGAGGTAAATTTGCCCGTCCAGACACCTCCAGCTCGTCTCTCATTGGTTCTCGCTATTCCTGTTCATCTTCCGCAGAAATTGCAAACTGGGCCAAACAGGAGGTTAAAGGCGCTGACTCTCCAACTCGGGAGAGTGTTAGTAAAGCGTCTGGAATGTTGCACCCGAGTACCAGGGGAGGAAAACTGAGACATATTTGAACACGTCTCCCGTTCACATGGTTGATCATACTTGGGTTCCACATGCATGTTTTAGCTGCAGGAAGAATACCTTAAACCTGGGTAGTTGAAACATGTGTAACGGGTACCATGCAATATGACTTCAAAGGGTCTTCATTTGCTCACCGAACCTCTCCAATCCTACCACTGCTGCGTTTATGCCCCTGTACACATGCTTGATTCTCTTTCGGAGACATAGCAATCCATAGGTTTTAAGATACTTACTAGTCAGGTACATTCTTAGGCGTTTAATATGGGGTGTTTAGTCCATTTCGTTGAGCAAGGAGTAGCTCTTGTCTATTCCATATTTGGCTTAAGGAACTTTATCTGTGCTCATTTCAATCTCTGGTTTTATGCAGCACCCCAACTCACCTTTACCCTTAAGCAAGAATAAGTTGGTTTTCTAAATTTGAGACACTGTTCTGTTCTGTAATTCAGTTCCTGTGTAGCCAAGTTTACATTCCGTGTATTAGTGATATCTTATGATGTTTCTTTTTCTGTGTGACTTATTTCAGTTAGAATCATCGTACCTGAATCCACTCATTATGCTGCTACGGGCCTGATGACATAGATTTCATTGCTGAGTGATACTGCATTGTACGTAAGTACCACAAGTTCTTTATCCATTTTTCACTTTCTGTGATATTGAACTTGTACGGTAAACGAGGTTCTTCTAAACAGAGGCGTCCCAAACTTTGGGGTGGCTGTGTCTTTTTGATTTTAATTTCCCTAAGCTATAGGACCATAAGTGGAAGTGCCCTAGGCTCTGTTGCTTTGTTTTTTAGATGTTTCAGGAAACACCATACACTTCTCCGAAGTGTCTGTTGGCAATTTACATCCCGCCCATCAGCATAACAAGGCTCCCATTTCTCCATGGCCTGTCCTGCCTTTCTGGATTTTACACTTTTTTCAGATGGCCCTTTTGACCGGGGGGAAGTGAGACTTCATTGTAGTGCAGATTTCCTTTGCTAGTTTGCTTGGTTGGTCAAAAAGGGCGTATGCGTTTTTTCCTGAATATATTCAGGAAAAAATGCATACGCCCTTTTTGGCCAAGTGCATCATTGTGGACGTTCTGCCTCTTTTCCTATGCTTTCAATGCAATTCCAGTCTACCTCCTGAAATCGGTTTCCTGCAATTCTGCCCCGCTTTCAAGTCCTCTTGGCAGCCTTCCTTCAGTCTATTTTTGGACGATAGCTGTCATTTATAACTCTGCAGGTTTGTGAATTACAGTGCCCCTGAGCTCCTTTCTTCAACTCGCTTCCTTGTGAGCTGGCCGCAACACCGCAGGATGGCTTCAGGCCCTAATCTGGTTCCGGCACGGCACGCTGAGCCTTTGGTTAATTCCTCTTCCTGGTTGGAAATGAGAGTTAAATTTGCCCGTCCAGACACCTCCAGCTAGTCTCTCATTGGTTCTCGCTATTCCTGTTCATCTTCCGCAGAAATTGCAAACTGGGCCAAACAGGAGGTTAAAGGGACTGACTCTCCAAGTCGGGAGAGTGTTAGTAAAGCGTCTGGAATGTTGCACCCGAGTACCAGGATACGAAAACTGAGACATATTTGAACACGTCTCCCGATCACATGGTTGATCATACTCTAGGTTCCACATGCATGTTTTAGCTGAAGGAAGAATACCTTAAACCTGGGTAGTTGAAATCCGTGGAATGGGTACCATGCAATATGACTTCAAAGGGTCTTCATTTGCTCACCGAACCTCTCCAATCCTATCACTGCTGCGTTTATGCCCCTGTACACATGCTTGATTCTCTTTCGGAGACATAGCAATCCATAGGTTTTAAGATACTTACTAGTCAGGTTCATTCTTAGGCGTTTAATATGGGGTGTTGAGTCCATTTCATTGAGCAAGGAGTAGCTCTTGTCTATTCCATATTTGGCTTAAGGAACTTTATCTGTGCTCATTTCAATCTCTGGTTTTATGCAGCACCCCAACTCACCTTCCCCCTTAAGCAAGCATAAGTTGGTTTTCTAAATTTGAGACCCTGTTCTGTTCTGTAATTCAGTTCCTGTGTAGCCAAGTTTCCATTCCGTGTATTACTGATATCTTATGATGTTTCTTTTTCTGTGTGACTTATTTCAGTTAGAATCATCATACCTGAATCCACTCATTGTGCTGCTAAGGGCCTGATGACATAGATTTCATTGCTGAGTGATATTGCTTTGTAAGTGAATACCACAACTTCTTTATCCATTTTTCACTTTCTGCGATGTTGAACTTGTACTGTAAACGAGGTTCTTGTAAACAGAGCCGTTCCAAACTTTGGGGTGGCTGTGTCTTTTTGATTTTAATTTCCCTAAGCTATAGGACCAAGAGTGGAAGTTCCCTAGGTTCTGTTGCTTTGTTTTTTAGATGTTTCAGGAAACACCATACACTTCTCCCGAGTGGTTGTTGGCAATTTATATCCCGCCCATCAGCATAACAAGGCTCCCAGTTCTCCATGGCCTCTCCTGCCTTTCTGGATTTTACACTTTTTTCAGATGGCCCTTTTGACCGGGGAGAAGTGAGACTTCATTGTAGTGCAGATTTCCTTTGCAAGCTTGCTGGGTTGGCCAAAAAGGGCGTATGCGTTTTTTCCTGAATATATTCAGGAAAAAACGCATACGCCCTTTTTGGCCAAGTGCATCATTGTGGACGTTCTGCCTCTTTTCCTATGCTTTCAATGCAATTCCAGTCTACCTCCTGAAATCGGGTTCCTGCAATTCTGCCCCGCTTTCAAGTCCTCTTGGCAGCCTTCCTTCAGTCTATTTTTGGACGATAGCTGTCATATATAACTCGGCAGGTTTGTGAATTACAGTGCCCCTGAGCTCCTTTCTTCAACTCGCTTTCTTGTGACCTGGCCGCAACACCGCAGGATGGCTTCAGGCCCTAATCTGGTTCCGGCACGGCACGCTGAGCCTTTGGTTATTTCCTCTTCCTAGTGGGAAATGAGAGTTAAATTTGCCCGTCCAGACACCTCCAGCTAGTCTCTCATTGGTTCTCGCTATTCCTGTTCATCTTCCGCAGAAATTGCAAACTGGGCCAAACAGGAGGTTAAAGGCACTGACTCTCCAACTCGGGAGAGTGTTAGTAAAGCGTCTGGAATGTTGCACCCGAGTACCAGGGGAGGAAAACTGAGACATATTTGAACACGTCTCCCGTTCACATGGTTGATCATACTTGGGTTCCACATGCATGTTTTAGCTGAAGGAAGAATACCTTAAACCTGGGTAGCTGAAACATGTGTAACGGGTACCATGCAATATGACTTCAAAGGGTCTTCATTTGCTCACCGAACCTCTCCAAACCTATCACTGCTGCGTTTATGCCCCTGTACACATGCTTGATTCTCTTTCGGAGACATAGCAATCCATAGGTTTTAAGATACTTACTAGTCAGGTACATTCTTAGGCGTTTAATATGCGGTGTTGAGTCCATTTAGTTGAGCAAGGAGTAGCTCTTGTCTATTCCATATTTGGCTTAAGGAACTTTATCTGTGCTCATTTCAATCTCTGGTTTTATGCAGCACCCCAACTCACCTTTACCCTTAAGCAAGCATAAGTTGGTTTTCTAAATTTGAGACCCTGTTCTGTTCTGTAATTCAGTTCCTGTGTAGCCAAGTTTTCATTCCGTGTATTACTGATATCTTATGATGTTTCTTTTTCTGTGTGACTTATTTCAGTTAGAATCATCATACCTGAATCCACTCATTGTGCTGCTAAGGGCCTGATGACATAAATTTCATTGCTGAGTGATATTGCTTTGTAAGTGAATACCACAACTTCTTTATCCATTTTTCACTTTCTGCGATGTTGAACTTGTACTGTAAACGAGGTTCTTGTAAACAGAGGCGTCCCAAGCTTTGGGGTGGCTGTGTCTTTTTGATTTTAATCTCCCTAAGCTATAGGACCATAAGTGGAAGTGCCCTAGGCTCTGTTGCTTTGTTTTTTAGATGTTTCAGGAAACACCATACACTTCTTCCAAGTGTCTGTTGGCAATTTACATCCCGCCCATCAGCATAACAATGCGCCCAGTTCTCCATGGCCTGTCCTGCCTTTCTGGATTTTACACTTTTTTCAGATGGCCCTTTTGACCGGGGGGAAGTGAGACTTCATTGTAGTGCAGATTTCCTTTGCAAGCTTGCTTGGTTGGCCAAAAAGGGAGTATGCGTTTTTTCCTGAATATATTCAGGAAAAAACGCATACTCCCTTTTTGGCCAAGTGCATCATTGTGGACGTTCTGCCTCTTTTCCTATGCTTTCAGTGCAATTCCAGTCTACCTCCTGAAATCGGTTTCCTGCAATTCTGCCCCGCTTTCAAGTCCTCTTGGCAGCCTTACTTCAGTCTATTTTTGGACGATAGCTGTCATTTATAACTCTGCAGGTTTGTGAATTACAGTGCCCCTGAGCTCCTTTCTTCAACTCGCTTTCTTGTGAGCTGGCCGCAACACCGCAGGATGGCTTCAGGCCCTAATCTGGTTCCGGCACGGCACGCTGAGCCTTTGGTTAATTCCTCTTCCTGGTGGGAAATGAGAGTTAAATTTGCCCGTCCAGACACCTCCAGCTAGTCTCTCATTGGTTCTCGCTATTCCTGTTCATCTTCCGCAGAAATTGCAAACTGGGCCAAACAGGAGGTTAAAGGGACTGACTCTCCAAGTCGGGAGAGTGTTAGTAAAGCGTCTGGAATGTTGCACCCGAGTACCAGGGTACGAAAACTGAGACATATTTGAACACGTCTCCCGATCACATGGTTGATCATACTCTGGGTTCCACATGCATGTTTTAGCTGAAGGAAGAATACCTTAAACCTGGGTAGTTGAAAGCCGTGGAATGGGTACCATGCAATATGACTTTAAAGGGTCTTCATTTGCTCACCGAACCTCTCCAATCCTATCACTGCTGCGTTTATGCCCCTGTACACACGCTTGATTCTCTTTTGGAGACATAGCAATCCATAGGTTTTAAGATACTTACTAGTCAGGTACATTCTTAGGCGTTTAATATGGGGTGTTGAGTCCATTTCGTTGAGCAAGGAGTAGCTCTTGTCTATTCCATATTTGGCTTAAGGAACTTTATCTGTGCTCATTTCAATCTCTGGTTTTATGCAGCACCCCAACTCACCTTTCCCCTTAAGCAAGCATAAGTTGGTTTTCTAAATTTGAGACCCTGTTCTGTTGTGGAATGCAGTTCCTGTGTAGCCAAGTTTACATTCCGTATATTAGTGATATCTTATGATGTTTCTTTTTCTGTGTGACTTATTTCAGTTAGAATCATCGTACCTGAATCCACTCATTATGCTGCTAAGGGCCTGATGACATAGATTTCATTGCTGAGTGATACTGCATTGTACGTAAGTACCTCAAGTTCTTTATCCATTTTTCATTTTCTGTGATATTGAACTTGTACGGTAAACGAGGTTCTTGTAAACGGAGGCGTCCCAAACTTTGGGGTGGCTGTGTCTTTTTGATTTTAATTTCCCTAAGCTATAGGACCATAAGTGGAAGTGCCCTAGGCTCTGTTGCTTTGTTTTTTAGATGTTTCAGGAAACACCATACACTTCTCCAGAGTGTCTGTTGGCAATTTACATCCCGCCCATCAGCATAACAATGCGCCCAGTTCTCCATGGCCTGTCCTGCCTTTCTGGATTTTACACTTTTTTCAGATGGCCCTTTTGACCGGGGGGAAGTGAGACTTCATTGTAGTGCAGATTTCCTTTGCAAGCTTGCTTGGTTGGCCAAAAAGGGAGTATGCGTTTTTTCCTGAATATATTCAGGAAAAAACGCATACTCCCTTTTTGGCCAAGTGCATCATTGTGGACGTTCTGCCTCTTTTCCTATGCTTTCAGTGCAATTCCAGTCTACCTCCTGAAATCGGTTTCCTGCAATTCTGCCCCGCTTTCAAGTCCTCTTGGCAGCCTTACTTCAGTCTATTTTTGGACGATAGCTGTCATTTATAACTCTGCAGGTTTGTGAATTACAGTGCCCCTGAGCTCCTTTCTTCAACTCGCTTTCTTGTGAGCTGGCCGCAACACCGCAGGATGGCTTCAGGCCCTAATCTGGTTCCGGCACGGCACGCTGAGCCTTTGGTTAATTCCTCTTCCTGGTGGGAAATGAGAGTTAAATTTGCCCGTCCAGACACCTCCAGCTAGTCTCTCATTGGTTCTCGCTATTCCTGTTCATCTTCCGCAGAAATTGCAAACTGGGCCAAACAGGAGGTTAAAGGGACTGACTCTCCAAGTCGGGAGAGTGTTAGTAAAGCGTCTGGAATGTTGCACCCGAGTACCAGGGTACGAAAACTGAGACATATTTGAACACGTCTCCCGATCACATGGTTGATCATACTCTGGGTTCCACATGCATGTTTTAGCTGAAGGAAGAATACCTTAAACCTGGGTAGTTGAAAGCCGTGGAATGGGTACCATGCAATATGACTTTAAAGGGTCTTCATTTGCTCACCGAACCTCTCCAATCCTATCACTGCTGCGTTTATGCCCCTGTACACACGCTTGATTCTCTTTTGGAGACATAGCAATCCATAGGTTTTAAGATACTTACTAGTCAGGTACATTCTTAGGCGTTTAATATGGGGTGTTGAGTCCATTTCGTTGAGCAAGGAGTAGCTCTTGTCTATTCCATATTTGGCTTAAGGAACTTTATCTGTGCTCATTTCAATCTCTGGTTTTATGCAGCACCCCAACTCACCTTTCCCCTTAAGCAAGCATAAGTTGGTTTTCTAAATTTGAGACCCTGTTCTGTTGTGGAATGCAGTTCCTGTGTAGCCAAGTTTACATTCCGTATATTAGTGATATCTTATGATGTTTCTTTTTCTGTGTGACTTATTTCAGTTAGAATCATCGTACCTGAATCCACTCATTATGCTGCTAAGGGCCTGATGACATAGATTTCATTACTGAGTGATACTGCATTGTACGTAAGTACCTCAAGTTCTTTATCCATTTTTCATTTTCTGTGATATTGAACTTGTACGGTAAACGAGGTTCTTGTAAACGGAGGCGTCCCAAACTTTGGGGTGGCTGTGTCTTTTTGATTTTAATTTCCCTAAGCTATAGGACCATAAGTGGAAGTGCCCTAGGCTCTGTTGCTTTGTTTTTTAGATGTTTCAGGAAACACCATACACTTCTCCAGAGTGGCTGTTGGCAATTTACATCCCGCCCATCAGCATAAGAAGGCTCCCAGTTCTCCATGGCCTGTCGTGCCTTTATGGATTTTACGCTTTTTTCAGATGGCCCTTTTGACCAGGTGGAAGTGAGACTTCATTGTAGTGCAGGTTTCCTTTGTAAGCTTGCTTGGTTGGCCAAAAAGGGCGTATGCGTTTTTTCCTGAATATATTCAGGAAAAAACGCATACGCCCTTTTTGGCCAAGTGCATCATTGTGGACGTTCTGCCTCTTTTCCTATGCTTTCAATGCAATTCCAGTCTACCTCCTGAAATCGGTTTCCTGCAATTCTGCCCCGCTTTCAAGTCCTCTTGGCAGCCTTACTTCAGTCTATTTTTGGACGATAGCTGTCATTTATAACTCTGCAGGTTTGTGAATTACAGTGCCCCTGAGCTCCTTTCTTCAACTGGCTTTCTTGTGAGCTGGCCGCAACACCGCAGGATGGCTTCAGGCCCTAATCTTGTTCCGGCACGGCATGCTGAGCCTTTGGTTAATTCCTCTTCCTGGTGGGAAATGAGAGTTAAATTTGCCCGTCCAGACACCTCCAGCTAGTCTCTCATTGGTTCTCGCTATTCCTGTTCATCTTCCGCAGAAATTGCAAACTGGGCCAAACAGGAGGTTAAAGGGACTGACTCTCCAAGTCAGGAGAGTGTTAGTAAAGCGTCTGGAATGTTGCACCCGAGTACCAGGGTACGAAAACTGAGACATATTTGAACACGTCTCCCGATCACATGGTTGATCATACTCTGGGTTCCACATGCATGTTTTAGCTGAAGGAAGAATGCCTTAAACCTGGAGAGCTGAGACCCGTGTAATGGGTACCATGCAATATGACTTCAAAGGGTCTTCATTTGCTCACCGAACCTCTCCAATCCTATCACTGCTGCGTTTATGCCCCTGTACACATGTTTGATTCTCTTTCGGAGACATAGCAATCCATAGGTTTTAAGATACTTACTAGTCAGGTACATTCTTAGGCGTTTAATATGCGGTGTTGAGTCCATTTCGTTGAGCAAGGAGAAGCTCTTGTCTATTCCATATTTGGCTTAAGGAACTTTATCTGTGCTCATTTCAATCTCTGGTTTTATGCAGCACCCCAACTCACCTTCCCCCTTAAGCAAGCATAAGTTGGTTTTCTAAATTTGAGACCCTGTTCTGTTCTGTAATTCAGTTCCTGTGTAGCCAAGTTTACATTCCGTGTATTACTGATATCTTATGATGTTTCTTTTTCTGTGTGACTTATTTCAGTTCGAATCATCATACCTGAATCCACTCATTGTGCTGCTAAGGGCCTGATGACACAGATTTCATTGCTGAGTGATATTGCTTTGTAAGTAAATACCACAACTTCTTTATCCATTTTTCACTTTCTGCGATGTTGAACTTGTACTGTAAACGAGGTTCTTGTAAAAAGCGGCGTCCCAAACTTTGGGGTGGCTGTGTCTTTTTGATTTTAATTTCCCTAAGCTATAGGACCATAAGTGGAAGTGCCCTAGGCTCTGTTGCTTTGTTTTTTAGATGTTTCAGGAAACACCATACACTTCTCCAGAGTGGTTGTTGGCAATTTACATCCCGCCCATCAGCATAACAAGGCTCCCAGTTCTCCATGGCCTGTCCTGCCTTTCTGGATTTTACACTTTTTTCAGATGGCCCTTTTGACCGGGGGGAAGTGAGACTTCATTGTAGTGCAGATTTCCTTTGCAAGCTTGCTTGGTTGGCCAAAAAGGGCGTACGCGTTTTTTCCTGAATATATTCAGGAAAAAACGCGTACGCCCTTTTTGGCCAAGTGCATCATTGTGGACGTTCTGCCTCTTTTCCTATGCTTTCAATGCAATTCCAGTCTACCTCCTGAAAACGGTTTCCTGCAATGCTGCCCCGCTTTCAAGTCCTCTTGGCAGCCTTACTTCAGTCTATTTTTGGACGATAGCTGTCATTTATAACTCTGCAGGTTTGTGAATTACAGTGCCCCTGAGCTCCTTTCTTCAACTCGCTTTCTTGTGACCTGGCCGCAACACCGCAGGATGGCTTCAGGCCCTAATCTGGTTCTGGCACGGCACGCTGAGCCTTTGGTAAATTCCTCTTCCTGGTGAGAAATGAGAGTTAAATTTGCCCGTCCAGACACCTCCAGCTAGTCTCTCATTGGTTCTCGCTATTCCTGTTCATCTTCCGCAGAAATTGCAAACTGGGCCAAACAGGAGGTTAAAGGGACTGACTCTCCAAGTCGGGAGAGTGTTAGTAAAGCGTCTGGAATGTTGCACCCGAGTACCAGGGTACGAAAACTGAGACATATTTGAACACGTCTCCCGATCACATGGTTGATCATACTCTGGGTTCCACATGCATGTTTTAGCTGAAGGAAGAATACCTTAAACCTGGGTAGTAGAAACCCGTGGAATGGGTACCATGCAATATGACTTCAATGGGTCTTCATTTGCTCACCGAACCTCTCCAATCCTATCACTGCTGCGTTTATGCCCCTGTACACATGCTTGATTCTCTTTCGAAGACATAGCAATCCATAGGTTTTAAGATACTTACTAGTCAGGTACATTCTTAGGCGTTTAATATGGGGTGTTGAGTCCATTTCGTTGAGCAAGGAGTAGCTCTTGTCTATTCCATATTTGGCTTAAGGAACTTTATCTGTGCTCATTTCAATCTCTGGTTTTATGCAGCACCCCAACTCACCTTTCCCCTTAAGCAAGCATAAGTTGGTTCTAAATTTGAGACCCTGTTCTGTTTTGGAATGCAGTTCCTGTGTAGCCAAGTTTACATTCCGTGTATTACTGATATCTTATGATGTTTCTTTTTCTGTGTGACTTATTTCAGTTAGAATCATCGTACCTGAATCCACTCATTATGCTGCTACGGGCCTGATGACATAGATTTCATTGCTGAGTGATACTGCATTGTACGTAAGTACCACAAGTTCTTTATCCATTTTTCACTTTCTGTGATATTGAAATTGTACGGTTAACGAGGTTCTTGTAAACGGAGGCGTCCCAAACTTTGGGGTGGCTGTGTTTTTGATTTTAATTTCCCTAAGCTATAGGACCATAAGTGGAAGTGCCCTAGGCTCTGTTGCTTTGTTTTTTAGATGTTTCAGGAAACACCATACACTTCTCCTGAGTGTCTGTTGGCAATTTACATCCCGCCCATCAGCATAACAAGGCTCCCAGTTCTCCATGGCCTGTCCTGCCTTTCTGGATTTTACACTTTTTTCAGATGGCCCTTTTGACCGGGGGGAAGTGAGACTTCATTGTAGTGCAGATTTCCTTTGCAAGCTTGCTTGGTTGGCCAAAAAGGGCGTATGCGTTTTTTCCTGAATATATTCAGGAAAAAACGCATACGCCCTTTTTGGCCAAGTGCATCATTGTGGACGTTCTGCCTCTTTTCCTATGCTTTCAATGCAATTCCAGTCTACCTCCTGAAATCGGTTTCCTGCAATTCTGCCCCGCTTTCAAGTCCTCTTGGCAGCCTTCCTTCAGTCTATTTTTGGACGATAGCTGTCATTTATAACTCTGCAGGTTTGTGAATTACAGTGCCCCTGAGCTCCTTTCTTCAACTCGCTTTCTTGTGACCTGGCCGCAACACCGCAGGATGTCTTCAGGCCCTAATCTGGTTCTGGCACGGCATTCTGAGCCTTTGGTTAATTCCTCTTCCTGGTGGGAAATGAGAGTTAAATTTGCCCATCCAGACACCTCCAGCTAGTCTCTCATTGATTCTCGCTATTCCTGTTCATCTTCCGCAGAAATTGCAAACTGGGCCAAACAGGAGGTTAAAGGGACTGACTCTCCAAGTCGGGAGAGTGTTAGTAAAGCGTCTGGAATGTTGCACCCGAGTACCAGGGTACGAAAACTGAGACATATTTGAACACGTCTCCCGATCACATGGTTGATCATACTCTAGGTTCCACATGCATGTTTTAGCTGAAGGAAGAATACCTTAAACCTGGGTAGTTGAAACCCATGGAATGGGTACCATGCAATATGACTTCAAAGGGTCTTCATTTGCTCACGAACCTCTCCAGTCCTATCACTGCTGCGTTTATGCCCCTGTACACATGCTTGATTCTCTTTTGGAGACATAGCAATCCATAGGTTTTAAGATACTTACTAGTCAGGTACATTCTTAGGCGTTTAATATGCGGTGTTGAGTCCATTTCGTTGAGCAAGGAGTAGCTCTTGTCTACTCCATATTTGGCTTAAGGAACTTTATCTGTGCTCATTTCAATCTCTGGTTTTATGCAGCACCCCAACTCACCTTTCCCCTTAAGCAAGCATAAGTTGGTTTTCTAAATTTGAGACCCTGTTCTGTTCTGTAATTCAGTTCCTGTGTAGCCAAGTTTACATTCCGTGTATTAGTGATATCTTATGATGTTTCTTTTTCTGTGTGACTTATTTCAGTTAGAATCATCATACCTGAATCCACTCATTGTGCTGCTAAGGGCCTGATGACATAGATTTCATTGCTGAGTGTTATTGCTTTGTAAGTAAATACCACAGCTTCTTTATCCATTTTTCATTTTCTGCAATATTGAACTTGTACTGTAAACGAGGTTCTTGTAAACAGAGCCATCCTAAACTTTGGGGTGGCTGTGTCTTTTTGATTTTAATTTCCCTAAGCTATAGGACCATAAGTGGAAGTGCCCTAGGCTCTGTTGCTTTGTTTTTTAGATGTTTCAGGAAACACCATACACTTCTCCAGAGTGTCTGTTGGCAATTTACATCCCGCCCATCAGCATAAGAAGGCTCCCAGTTCTCCATGGCCTGTCGTGCCTTTCTGGATTTTACACTTTTTTCAGATGGCCCTTTTGACCAGGTGGAAGTGAGACTTCATTGTAGTGCAGATATCCTTTGCAAGCTTGCTTGGTTGGCCAAAAAGTGCGTATGCGTTTTTTCCTGAATATATTCAGGAAAAAACACATACGCCCTTTTTGGCCAAGTGCATCATTGTCGAGTTTCTGACTCTCTTCATATGCTTTCAATGCAATTCCAGTCTACCTCCTGAAATCGGTTTCCTGCAATTCTGCCTTGCTTTCAATGCCTCTCCATAGCCTTACCTCAATATATTTTTTAAAAATAGTTGGCCTTTATAACTCTGCAGGTTTTTGAATTGCAGTGGCCCTTAGCTCCATTTTTTAGCTCTTATTTTTGTGGTATTGCCCCATAACCACAGGATTCCTTGAAGCCCTATTTTTCTTCTGGGGCACCTGCTGTGCCTTTGGTTAATTCTTCTTACTGATGTGATATTAGAGTGACATGTGCCCATTGAAACCGCTACAGCTAGTTCCTCACTGGTTCCCCCTATTCCCATTCATCCTCTGCACTAACTGCAGACTGTGCGATACCAGAACTTAAAGGCATTGACTCCATGTGGGGATGTTGTTAGTAAAGCGGCTGGAATGTCGATCCGGAGCCCCAGGAGAGGAAAAATGAGGTGCGTTTTAGAAACCTTTCCCGATCATATGGTATACCAGTCGCTGGGTTTCCCAAGCATGGTTTAGCTGTAGGAAGATTCCCTTCAACCTGGAGTGTTGGGACCCTTGGAATGAGTAGCATGAAGTATTGCATTAAACTTTCGGCAGTTGCTCACCAAAGCTCACCAATCCTGTCAGCCCCAAGTGTCCAGCCTTATGTCTTATCCAGCTGTGGGTTTATATGTGGTCAATCCAGGTTGTATCACAGCCCCTGAGCGAATTTTGTAAGAATTTTTCTCTCTTTCATTGTTTCAGCGTTTTGTTTTTAAAATTTATTTCTATAATGGGGTTTAGCTCCTTTTCACTGCTGTGTTTGTGCCGCTCTGCACACACTTGATTCCCTTATGGAGATATATCAATACATGGGTTTTAAGATTCTTATTCCTCAGATATATTTCTCTGCGGTGTATAGGGAGTGTTGAGGCCAGTTCATTGAGCAAGGTGTAGATCTTGTCTAATACCTATTTGGTTTATTGAACGGTATCTGTGCTAATTTCAAACTCTGGTTTTATGCATCACCCCACCTCTCCTTTCCCCTTAAGCTGACATAAGTGTGTTTTCTAAATGTGAGACACTGTTCTGTTCTGTAATTCATTTCTTGTGCAGCCATATTTACCCTCCCTCTATAAGTGATATCTTATGATATGTTTCTTTTTCTGTTTGACTTATTTCAAGTAGTATTATCGGACCTAAATCCACTCTTTATCCTTCTACTAGCCTTATTACATTGATTTCATGGTGAAGAGATATTCCATTGTACATAAGTACCACATCTTCTTTATCCATTGTTCTCTTTCCTGGGATATTTAAGGTGTACTGAAGTTGAGGTTCTTGTAAACAGAGTAGCCCTAAACTGTGGTGTGCTTGTGTCTTGTTGATTTTTAGACTTCCCTAGATATACTCCCATGATTGGAAGTGTCCTATGCTCTGTAGCTCTGTTTTTTAGATGATTTAGGAACCACCATACACTTCTCCAGAGTGGCTCTCGGCAGTTCACACACTGCCCATCAGCGTATAAAGGCTCCCTGTTCTCCATGGCCTGTCCTGCATTTCTGGTTTTTACAATTTTTTAGGATGGCCCTTTTGACCGGTGGGAAGTGAGACTTCTTTGTTGTGCACATTTGCATTGCTTGCTTGCTTCGTTGCCCATAAAGTGCGTATGCGTTTTTTCCTGGATATAATCAGGAAAAAACGCATACGCCCTTTTGGGCCAACTGCATCATTGTCGAAATTCTGCCGCTTTTCATGTGCGTTAAAGATGAGTCCAATCTATCTCTTGAAATCTGTTTCTTGCAATTCTGTCTTGCATTCAGATCCTCTTCTTTGCCTTACCTCAACATATTTTTGGACGTTAGTTTTCATTTATAACTCTGCAGGTTTGTGAATTGCAGTGACCCTGAGCTCCATTTTTTAAGTTGCTCTTTTGTGAGCTGGCCTCAAACCCGCAGGATTGCTTCAGGCCCTATTTTGGCTCCGGCGAGGCAGGCTGAGCCTTTCTTTAATTCTTATTCTTAATGGGAAATTAGAGTGATATGTGCCCGTCCAAACCCCTACAACTCTTCTCTCATTGGTTCCCCCTCTTCCCGTTCATCCTCCTCAC
The DNA here is from genome assembly GCF_949987515.2 of Delphinus delphis. Taxonomy (NCBI): domain Eukaryota; kingdom Metazoa; phylum Chordata; class Mammalia; order Artiodactyla; family Delphinidae; genus Delphinus; species Delphinus delphis. Next base: position 612,172 of record NW_027192764.1, on the reverse strand, counting down.
AATTTGCAAAATGTGTGAAACAGAAGTTTAAATGTGCTGATTCTCCAAGTGGGGAGATTCTAAGTAGCGTGGCTGGAATGGTGAACAGGAGCACCAGGAGAGGATAAATGAGGTGCATTTTAGACACATCTCCCGATCACATGGTGTACAGTCCTCTGGGTTTTCCATGCATGTTTTAGCTGTAGGAAGATCCCTTGAACCTGCAGATTTGGGACCCATTGAATGGGTACCAGGTAGTATTACTTTAAAGGGTGTGCATTTCCTCACCCAACCTCACATTTCTCTTAGCGCAAACAGTTTCCAGCCTTATGTCTCATCCTGCTGTGGGTCTAGATGTGTTCAATCCATGTTGCATCACCGTCCCTGAGGAAAAGTTGTAAGAGGTTTTCTCTGTCTCTCTGTCGTTTATTTTTTTCAATTTATTACTATATTGGTTACAGCTGATTTTCAAAGCTCTGTTTCTTGCTGCTGTACATCCACTTGATTCGCGTACAGAGAGACATCAATAAATTCTTTTTCAGATTCTTACCAGTCGTATATATTCTTTTCTGGTGACTTGAGTGTGCTGAGTGCAGTTCTTTTAGCTACCGTGTAGGCCTTGTTGATTATCAGTTTGGTATTTGGAATGGTATCTTTGCTAATTTCAACCTCCTGGATGATGCCTCACCCCTCCCCACCTTTCCCGTTTAGCAGCCTTATGCGTGTTTTCTACATATTTGACTATGTTTTTGTTTTGTAATTTATTTCATGTGTAGCCATTTTGGATTCCACCTTTAAGTGATATCTTATGATATGTGTCTTTTTCTTTTTGAATTCTGTCACTTAGAATGATCATACGTAACTCCTCCGGAGTTGTTACAACTGGCCATATTTCATTGATTTCCAGGCTGAATAATATTCCACTCTACCTAAGTACCACACCTCTATCCATTTTTTCCCTCCAGAGACATTTAAGTTATATCCTAGTCGAGGATCTTTTAAACAGAGAGGGGGTAAACATTGGGGTGCCTGTGTCCTCTCGATTTTTGTTTTTCCCAAGATATACGCCCATGAGTGCAAGTGCCCTATGCTCTGTAGCTCATTTTTTAGATGCTTTAGTAAACACAATACACTTCTCCAGAATGGCCGTTGGCAATATACATTTCCACTATAAGTCTCACAGGGCTCCCTCTTCTCGTTGCCCTGTCCTGCATTTCTGTTGTTTACACTTTATGAGGATGGCTCTTCTGACTGATGCGAAGTGATATCTTTTGTAGTATTGACTTCCAGTGCCCACCTGTTTGGTTGGCTAAAAAAGTGTATGCCCTTTTCTTGAATATATACAGAAAAGAACGCATACACCCTTTTTGGCCAACTGCAATGTTGGCAATGTTCAGCTCCTTTTCTTGTGCTTAATGGCGAGTCCTTTCTACCTCCTCAAATCCCTTTCCTGCCATTCTCCCTTGCTTACAAGTCCTTTTCTCTGACTTTCCTCAAGACATTTTTCAGTGATGGATATTTTCAACTCTGCAGTTTTGTGAATTTTACTGCCCCTGAGTTCCATTGTTCAACTCGTGTTTATGGGAACTGGCCACAAAGCAGCGGGATTTCCTCAAGCCCTATACTGTTTCCATGGGCAACCCTAGCCTTTGGTCAATTCGTCTTCCTGATTGGAAATTTGAGTGACATGTGCCTGTCTGAACACCTAGGACTTGTCTCTCATTGTTCCTCATCCTTCTGCTTCATCCTCTGGACAAATTCCAAACTGTACACAACAGGATGTTGACAGTGCTGACATCTCCAAGTGGGGAGACTGTTAGTAAAGACGCTGGAGGGGTGAACCCGAGCACCAGGAGATGAGGAGATGAGATGCCTTTTCCAAACTCTTCCCGATCAGACGGTATACCATCCTCTGGGTGTGACAGACATGTTTTAGCAGTAGGAAGAGTCCCATTCATGTAAGGAGAACACCAGGGCTTTTTCAAAATCAGTGTCTCCCCGAAACCCAAACTGGGGAAGTTTTTAAGCTACGGCTACACATATGTTCATTAAGGGCCTTGGGAAGTAGGCAGAGTCCAAACTTTAGATGATTGAAGTCTTCAGGGTCAAAAGCACTCACCACCAGCTTCCCTTAGGCTACACTTTAACTGTCATTGATAGATGATGTCAATAAAAATATCTATTCTTTTTCAGATTATTTCCCCTTATAGGTTATTGCAAAATGTTGAGTGTAGTTCCCTGTGCTATACAGTAGTTCCTTGTTGATGATCTATTTTATACATAGCAGTGTGTATGTGTTCATTCCAAACTGTTAATTTATCCCTCCTCCCACCTTTCCCCTTTGGTAATAATAAATTATAAGATTTTATACTTCTCAGAAATGGGGGAGCTGAAAGAGAGGTATCATTTTCAATGGAAAAGCATTTAAAACAAGATTGAAGGTTTAACCAAGATTATTAGCTGTACATCCTTGGAAAGAAATCACTTCATTTCTCTAATATTGACCTGACAAATAAGACAAACCTTTTCACTGAACTTGCTTATAAAAAGTGATGGAAATATCAAATGGAAGTGTTAAAAACATCTTATTTTACCCGAGCCTTATACACTGTTCTATGTTAACTACAGTTTGGCTCACACATCTGTTCATTGAGGTTACAATAGTCTCAATTTCTGTTACTGATCCTCCAGAGTGGACCCCAACAAGTGTCCCCCTGCCCAGTGTCATTGGGGCCAACAGATCGAGACTGAGTTTGGTTCACAAGCAAAGGAAACTTTATTTTGATCAGAGAATGGAGAGGTGAGAGCATGCACTACCCCGTGGGCTGTGGGCTGGGCTGCTGTGTAGACATCCTGTCAGAGTCAGTGGGAGGGAGGGAGGCGGCGGAGCTCTCGAGGGCCGGGTTGGCTGTAGCTCAGGCTCTATATCGTGGAGTCTGCACTGGGCCCCAGGAGCTGAGGTGTCGACCCAGCCATTCTGCACTAGGAAATCTGGTCTGAAGTGCCGGGTGTGGAACCTCTGCATGCGGGACCCTAGGAGCACGTGAAATTAGACAAAGCACAAAGGATAAAAAAGGTTAGACTTGACTTTATTGCCCAGATTCTATTTTTATCTCCCAGGGATTTTTAATGGGCTTTGCTGGGGACAAACCCCTCCTCTGCCTTTTGTCCCGTTCCTCATTCTTGGAGTGCTGAGGGTGCAGACCCTTCTTCTGTAACTGCTGAGTGCTGAGTTGGGAGCCCTCATACCCTGGGGCGAGGGTCAGAGCTTCTCCCCAGCAGCCTCCCGGTGACGTTGATTGTCCCCAGGACCCCTGCCTCCCTGCTCGTCCACCTGAGCACCAGCATTGGAAGTGTTATAGATTCTAATGACCTTTAAGGGTCCAGGAAAGAGATGTGCAGAGACGCTGTGGGGGCCGGTTTCACCCCGCCCCACATTTGTTCGGCCACCTTAAGCTGACCGTCTCTGCCAGCCTAGATGCTCTGACCAGTAGTCTGCGCTTTCTTCAGTTAGGCCCCTGAATTAACGTACAAACAGCACCAGGTGTCAGAGCCCTGCCCGCTCAACTCCCAGACAGTCCAGGGTCAGTGGTGACCAAGGACCATGATGGCTACTGAGTCAACAGCCTTTTGAAGTAAACAGGAGTCCAGCCGGTCTTATTGGCCACCATCATCACGGTGTCTGTAGGCTTTTCTATGGTGACAGTGTGGTATACTGTTCCCCCGCCAAGATTATTAGCTCCCCTCTGGGTGCAGTAAGTCCTGCAAGCAGTAGTCTACTCTTTTGGGACACACTCTTGTTGTTTTATGAGAGAAACTCCAGGTCAAGTGATGTTCACACGAGTCGTCATGGTGCCCTGTTGCCCCCGGTTATCTCTCTGGATGTTGGAGTTGGAGGGCCTCCTCACTCGAGGTCGGTGTGCCCACGGAGCGAACCCTGCAACTTCAGGGCATGGTTGGTGGTTAGGATCACCACGTGGGGTCCTTTTCCCTTAGGAGGGAGGTGGCCTTTTGGGCTGCTGATTTCCAGGTTTTTAGATACCGCCAGTATCTTGGCCAGATGTGGCAGTGGGCCAAGCCCCTTAGTGACCGTAGTTTATCCTACCTGGATGGCATTCTTGCATTGTTCCATTTCAAGTGGTCCCAGTTTTTGCACTAATACCCCAATGGCGATTCACCTTTCACCGGGAATGTAAAGGTCAAAGGGTTTAGCTAAATTAGGGAGTTCCAGGGCAAGGGTCTGAATTGACTGCTCTTTCCATTCTTGAAAGGCCACTTCTGGATTCTATTCAAAAGGATCATCATCTTTTCCTTTCAGTGTTTCATATAGAGGCCCAGGTAGTAGACTGTGGTTAGGGATCCAGAAGCAGCAAACCCTGGCCTCCCCAGGAACCCCTAAGCTGTCTTCTAGTTTTAGAAAGGGGTAAGGCTGAAAATGGTTTCTTCCCTTTCCTGGGATGGGCTTCTCTGACCTTCTGTGAGAATGAAGCCCAGGCAGGTCACCGCAGTCTGTGATATTTGAGCTTTTTCTTGGACAACTTCTATCCTTTATTGGCTTGGTAGTTCAGAGGCCTCCTTAGTAGGGCTGGTGATCAGAATGTCGTCTGCATATTGAAGGAGGGTTTCCTTTTCCAGAGGTAGAACTTTTAGGTCTTTAGCTAAGCTTTCCCCAAAGATGGTGTGGGAATTTTTGCACCCTTGGGGCCAGACGGCCCGGAAGTATTGTTTTAGTTGTATGTGGAGTCCTGCCACTCACAAGCCAAAATTTCTTGTGACTCTGGGACTAATGGAATACAAAAGAAGGCATCATTGAAGACTAATACAGAATACCATGTCCTGGTGGTTGGTAGAATGACCAGCAGGGTGTAGGAATTAGGAGCAACTGGAGGTATATCCTCGGTGGCTTCACTGACTGTCCTGACATCCTTTACCAGGTCCCCAGCAGCCCATGGGGCTCTCGTGGTCAGACCAATCCCAGAATATGGAGCTCACCTGGGCAGGTACCCCACCCCCACCCCAGCCCACGGGGCTCTCGTGGTCAGGCCCCTCCCAGGATACAGAGCTACCCTTGCAGGTACCGTGGCAGGGCTGGGCACACAGGAACCGTGCACATAGCCCTCATTGCAGAGCACCCCCAGCTCACCTGTCGCTCAGAGCTGACACAGAGCACCTCAGAGCAGGACTTGAACTAACAAACAGCAGCTGCGACAGGTCTGTGACCCTGGGCATCACTCCGTGAGGCCTCCCTCCACCTGGTCTTCCAGAGACTTCCACTGCACCCGGGGCACCAGGCCTCTGTCTCCAACCACCACCCACCCCTCCTCTGCCTGACTCCTGGGTTCCTCTCATTAGGAGAGGGTTTTCTTGAAGTTGTCTCCCACTCATGGGCCAGATAAAATGATTAGAAAACAAGCCAAAGCTGCAGCCCCTTGTCTATCCTGACTCTCAGGAGCCCACACCTGTTCCTTGGACCTGGCCGGTTCAGCAAGTTCCATTTTCTGCAACTGTGAGCCCCTGAGGGGTGATGATTGGCTGACCTGGGCAGCCTTACCGTGCCGGCCAGCCCTCCCCAGGTGTGCCTGGGTTGAGATCAATATAAATACCACTCCAGGCAGCAAGAGCCCCTGCAGCCGTGCCTGACGCCATTTTCTCTGCCCTGTCAGCAGTCTCGGGGCTGGGCTGGTGGGAGGGAGTGAGAGGCCACGGCTTTGTGGGTGGCCCAGTGTGAGTGGGGCTCTGCTGGACTTTCTGCAGCAGTTGCCAGGCTGCCACCTGCTAAAGAAGAGGATGTGTCACCCATACCTGCTGCTGGAATTTCTCCCTGGGCAGAGGTGAGGAAGGAAAAAAGCAGTGGGGGCAGGGACAGGACGGGTATCTCAGGCAGGGAAATGGAAATCTTCCAGAAGAGCACCCAGGGCCAGGACCATCCTGGCTGGCCTGCAGGCACCAAGTCGGCCGGCATGCTGTCACTCGTGTGGCTCTATGGCCCTTCCTCTAGGCTTTCAAGTCCTTGTATATATTCAGGTGTTTTACCTGGGACGGGTGGGAATAGTTCAGCAGCAACTGGCCTGGGGCTCAGCTCACGTTTACTCACAGATGCCTCGGCACGGTGCCCCAGCTTTGCAATGAGGACGCTTGTTGCGTGGGGGCTGCTGGCTGAATGGGAGACGATTCCCCACCACTGACCAACTTCAGAATTGTTTACAACTGGAGCAAGTGCCCTGATACGGTTTTCCTCTGTGTAACTGGTGGGTTCTGTGTTTTTTTTCTCTTTTTCGTTTTTGGTTCAAGGTAGATTTTATTCCTCTTTTTTGTATTTACAGATATAAGCATGGAAATAATTTATTCATATAAATACATGTATGTGCAGGGAATAATTGTTTTTTCTGTTTTATTTTTTAAATTTTACTTCTTTTTAATTTTGAATTTTATTTTATATTTTTATACAGCAGGTTCTTATTGGTTATCTATTTTATACATATAAATGTATACATGCCAATCCCAGTCTCTCAACTCCTCCCACCACCACCCCCCCAACAGCTTTCCCCCCTTGTTGTCCATACGTTTGTTGTCTACATCTGTTGCTCTATTTATGCCTTGCAAAATGGTTAATCTGTACAGTTTTTCTAGGTTCCACATATATGCATGAATATACAAGATTTGTTTTTCTCTTTCTGACTTACTTCACTCTGTATGACAGTCTCTAGATCCATCGACGTCTCTACAAATGACCCAATTTCATTCCTTTTCATGGCTTAGTAATATTCCATTTTATATATGTACCACAGCTTTATGCATTCGTCTGTCTGTGGGCATTTAGGTTGCTTCCATTACCTCGATATTGTAAATAGTGATGCAATGAACATTGCGGTGAATGACTCTTTTTGATTTATGGTTTTGTCTGGGTATATGTCCAGTACTGGGATTGCTGTATCCTATGGTAATTCTATTGTTAGTTTCTTAAGAAATTCCATATTGTTCTCCATAATGACTGTATCAATTTATATTCCCAACAATAGTGGAAGAGGGTTCCTTTTCTCCACACCCTTTCCAGCATTTTTTGTTTGTAGATTTTCAATGATGCCTATTCTACCAGGTGTGAGGTGATACCTCATTGTTGAATCCATTTCGTTGAGCAAGGGGTAGCTCTTGTCTATTACATATTTGGCTTATGGAACGGTATCTGTGCTAATTTCAAACTCTGCTTTTATGCAGTACCCCAACTCACCTTCCCCCTTAAGCAGGCATAAGTTGGTTTTCTAAACTTGAGACCCTGTTCTGTTTTGTAATTCAGTTCATGTGTAGCCAAGATCACATTCCGTGTATTAGTGATACCTTATGATGTTTCTTTTTCTGTGTGACTTATTTCACTTAGAATCATCGTGCCTCAATCCACTCATTATGCTGGTACGGGCCTGGTGACATAGATTTCATTGCTGAGTGGTATTCTGTTGTACATAAGTACCGCAACTTCTTTATCCATTATTTGCTCTCTGGGATATTTAACTTGTGCCGTAGAAGAGATTTCTGTAAAAAGACCCATCCCAAATTTTGGGGTTGCTGTGTCTTTTTGATATTAATTTCCCTAAGCTATAGGACCATAAGTGGAAGTGCCCTAGGCTCTGTTGCTTTGTTTTTTAGATGTTTCAGGAAACACAATACACATCTCCCGAGTGTCTGTTGGCAATTTACATCCCGCCCATCAGCATAACAAGGCTCCCAGTTCTCCATGGCCTGTCCTGCCTTTCTTGGTTTTACACTTTTTTCAGATGGCCCTTTTGACCGGGGGGAAGTGAGACTTCATTGTAGTGCAGATTTCCTTTGCAAGCTTGCTTGGTTGGCCAAAAAGGGCGTATGCGTTTTTTCCTGAATATATTCAGGGAAAAACGCATACGCCCTTTTGGCCAAGTGCATCATTGTGGACGTTCTGCCTCTTTTCCTATGCTTTCAATGCAATTCCAGTCTACCTCCTGAAATCGGTTTCCTGCAATTCTGCCCCGCTTTCAAGTCCTCTTGGCAGCCTTACTTCAGTATATTTTTGGACGATAGCTGTCATTTATAACTCTGCAGGTTTGTGAATTACAGAGACCCTGAGCTCCTTTCTTCAACTCGCTTTCTTTTGAGCTGGCCGCAACACCGCAGGATGGCTTCAGGCCCTAATCTGGTTCCGGCACGGCACGCTGAGCCTTTGGTTATTTCCTCTTCCTGGTGGGAAATGAGAGTTAAATTTGCCCGTCCAGACACCTCCAGCTAGTCTCTCATTGGTTCTCCCTATTCCTGTTCATCTTCCGCAGAAATTGCAAACTGGGCCAAACAGGAGGTTAAAGGCGCTGACTCTCCAAGTGGGGAGAGTGTTAGTAAAGGGTCTGGAATGTTGCACCCGAGTAACAGGGGAGGAAAACTGAGACATATTTGAACACGTCTCCCGTTCACACTGTTGATCATACTCGGGGTTCCACATGCATGTTTTAGCTGAAGGAAGAATACCTTAAACCTGGAGAGTTGAGACCCGTGTAATGGGTACCATGCAATATGACTTCAAAGGGTCTTCATTTGCTCACCGAACCTCTGCAATCCTATCACTGCTGCGTTCATGCCCCTGTACACATGCTTGATTCTCTTTCGGAGACATAGCAATCCATAGGTTTTAAGATACTTACTAGTCAGGTACATTCTTAGGCGTTTAATATGCGGTGTTGAGTCCATTTCGTTGAGCAAGGAGTAGCTCTTGTCTATTCCATATTTGGCTTAAGGAACTTTATCTGTGCTCATTTCAATCTCTGGTTTTATGCAGCACCCCAACTCACCTTTCCCCTTAAGCAAGCATAAGTTGGTTTTCTAAATTTGAGACCCTGTTCTGTTCTGTAATTCAGTTCCTGTGTAGCCAAGATTCCATTCCGTGTATTAGTGATATCTTATGATGTTTCTTTTTCTGTGTGACTTATTTCAGTTAGAATCATCATACCTGAATCCACTCATTGTGCTGCTAAGGGCCTGATGACATAGATTTCATTGCTGAGTGATATTGCTTTGTAAGTGAATACCACAAGTTCTTTATCCATTTTTCACTTTCTGCGATGTTGCACTTGTACTGTAAACGAGGTTCTTGTAAACAGAGGCGTCCCAAACTTTGGGGTGGCTGTGTCTTTTTGATTTTAATTTCCCTAAGCTATAGGACCATAAGTGGAAGTGCCCTAGGCTCTGTTGCTTTGTTTTTTAGATGTTTCAGGAAACACCATACACTTCTCCCAAGTGTCTGTTGACAATTTACATCCCGCCCATCAGCATAACAAGGCTCCCAGTTCTCCATGGCCTGTCCTGCCTTTCTGGATTTTAAACTTTTTTCAGATGGCCCTTTTGACTGGGGGGAAGTGACACTTCATTGTAGTGCAGATTTCCTTTGCAAGCTTGCTTGGTTGGCCAAAAAGGGCGTATGCGTTTTTTCCTGAATATATTCAGGAAAAAACGCATACGCCCTTTTTGGCCAAGTGCATCATTGTGGACGTTCTGCCTCTTTTCCTATGCTTTCAATGCAATTCCAGTCCACCTCCTGAAATCGGGTTCCTGCAATTCTGCCCCGCTTTCAAGTCCTCTTGGCAGCCTTACTTCAGTATATTTTTGGACGATAGCTGTCATTTATAACTCTGCAGGTTTGTGAATTACATTGCCCCTGAGCTCCTTTCTTCAACTCGCTTTCTTGTGAGCTGGCCGCAACACCGCAGGATGGCTTCAGGCCCTAATCTGGTTCCGGCACGGCACGCTGAGCCTTTGGTTATTTCCTCTTCCTGGTGGGAAATGAGAGTTAAATTTGCCCGTCCAGACACCTCCAGCTAGTCTCTCATTGGTTCTCCCTATTCCTGTTCATCTTCCGCAGAAATTGCAAACTGGGCCAAACAGGAGGTTAAAGGCGCTGACTCTCCAAGTGGGGAGAGTGTTAGTAAAGGGTCTGGAATGTTGCACCCGAGTACCAGGGGAGGAAAACTGAGACATATTTGAACACGTCTCCCGTTCACACTGTTGATCATACTCGGGGTTCCACATGCATGTTTTAGCTGAAGGAAGAATACCTTAAACCTGGAGAGTTGAGACCCGTGTAATGGGTACCATGCAATATGACTTCAAAGGGTCTTCATTTGCTCACCGAACCTCTGCAATCCTATCACTGCTGCGTTCATGCCCCTGTACACATGCTTGATTCTCTTTCGGAGACATAGCAATCCATAGGTTTTAAGATACTTACTAGTCAGGTACATTCTTAGGCGTTTAATATGGGGTGTTGAGTCCATTTCGTTGAGCAAGGAGTAGCTCTTGTCTATTCCATATTTGGCTTAAGGAACTTTATCTGTGCTCATTTCAATCTCTGGTTTTATGCAGCACCCCAACTCACCTTTCCCCTTAAGCAAGCATAAGTTGGTTTTCTAAATTTGAGACCCTGTTCTGTTCTGTAATTCAGTTCCTGTGTAGCCAAGTTTCCATTCCGTGTATTAGTGATATCTTATGATGTTTCTTTTTCTGTGTGACTTATTTCAGTTAGAATCATCATACCTGAATCCACTCATTGTGCTGCTAAGGGCCTGATGACATAGATTTCATTGCTGAGTGATATTGCTTTGTAAGTGAATACCACAATTCTTTATCCATTTTTCACTTTCTGCGATTTTGCACTTTTACTGTAAACGAGGTTCTTGTAAACAGAGGCGTCCCAAACTTTGGGGTGGCTGTGTCTTTTTGATTTTAATTTCCCTAAGCTATAGGACCATAAGTGGAAGTGCCCTAGGCTCTGTTGCTTTGTTTTTTAGATGTTTCAGGAAACACCATACACTTCTCCCAAGTGTCTGTTGACAATTTACATCCCGCCCATCAGCATAACAAGGCTCCCAGTTCTCCATGGCCTGTCCTGCCTTTCTGGATTTTAAACTTTTTTCAGATGGCCCTTTTGACCGGGGGGAAGTGAGACTTCATTTTAGTGCAGATTTCCTTTGCAAGCTTGCTTGGTTGGCCAAAAAGGGCGTATGCGTTTTTTCCTGAATATATTCAGGAAAAAACGCATACGCCCTTTTTGGCCAAGTGCATCATTGTGGACGTTCTGCCTCTTTTCCTATGCTTTCAATGCAATTCCAGTCTACCTCCTGAAATCGGGTTCCTGCAATTCTGCCCCGCTTTCAAGTCCTCTTGGCAGCCTTACTTCAGTCTATTTTTGGACGATAGCTGTCATTTATAACTCTGCAGGTTTGTGAATTACAGTGCCCCTGAGCTCCTTTCTTCAACTCGCTTTCTTGTGAGCTGGCCGCAACACCGCAGGATGGCTTCAGGCCCTAATCTGGTTCCGGCCCGGCACGCTGAGCCTTTGGTTAATTCCTCTTCCTGGTGGGAAATGAGAGTTAAATTTGCCCGTTCAGACACCTCCAGCTAGCCTCTCATTGGTTCTCGCTATTCCTGTTCATCTTCCGCAGAAATTGCAAACTGGGCCAAACAGGAGGTTAAAGGCACTGACTCTCCAAGTCGGGAGACAGTTAGTAAAGCGTCTCGAATGTTGCACCGGAGTACCAGGGGAGGAAAACTGAGACATATTTGAACACGTCTCCCGTTCACATGGTTCATCATACTCTGGGTTCCACATGCATGTTTTAGTTGAAGGAAGAATACCTAAAACCTGGAGAGTTGAGACCCGTGTAATGGGTACCATGCAATATGACTTCAAAGGGTCTTCATTTGCTCACCGAACCTCTCCAATCCTATCACTGCTGCGTTTATGCCCCTGTACACACGCTTGATTCTCTTTTGGAGACATAGCAATCCATAGGTTTTAAGATACTTACTAGTCAGGTACATTCTTAGGCGTTTAATATGGGGTGTTGAGTCCATTTCGTTGAGCAAGGAGTAGCTCTTGTCTATTCCATATTTGGCTTAAGGAACTTTATCTGTGCTCATTTCAATCTCTGGTTTTATGCAGCACCCCAACTCACCTTTCCCCTTAAGCAAGCATAAGTTGGTTTTCTAAATTTGAGACCCTGTTCTGTTTTGGAATGCAGTTCCTGTGTAGCCAAGTTTACATTCCGTGTATTAGTGATATCTTATGATGTTTCTTTTTCTGTGTGACTTATTTCAGTTAGAATCATCGTACCTGAATCCACTCATTATGCTGCTAAGGGCCTGATGACATAGATTTCATTGCTGAGTGATACTGCATTGT